>NW_025782741.1:0-33955 GCF_021130785.1 Homalodisca vitripennis
ATACAAAATCAATTCTTGATGTCACGTCCGTAACAAAGAAACTACTAAAAGTTTATAAATACCAATTGTAATAGTTTGGTTTAAATCAACAAGAAATTATATAAAAAAGATCGGAGTGTACCGTTTTTAATTAATTGGATAGTCTTAATTAGAATGCATCAAAAATATTGTTCGACAAAAGAAAATGTTTACAGACGTGACCACTCGTACTGTAAACACGATACTAACTTGTTCTGATATGTAAAAGGCAGTGTATCAACAGCAATGTGTGTGCTTTATAAAACACTATAGGCCCTACTTGAAGTTTGTTTTAGTACCTTGCAGTGGATTTCAGTAGCCTAGGCTTACATGGTGCCCTTGTGTTTCCCAACCCTTAAAAAAATGTGTGCTAAACATTAAACTTCGTTTTGAGTAAAGGTATGGCCAATATAATTTAAGGCTGGTGGGTGAGTGGTGATATCAAACCCTTAGCTAAGCCTACAGTATTTGTAATTTTTAATGGAATTCTAAACAACAGTTAAAGGGTTTAAAAACCTTCACTTGTCTTCATTGTGCAGTCCTATTCTCGCCAGTTATCGAGTTACTGGACCATACCCACCACCGTCAACTGGATGAAGGTGGGCAGATAGTGATCACCGCTTAGGGCCTACTGAATACAAAGAGGTTACATTTCTAGTTATGTATAGTCATCAAACTTATAGTTTTGGAGTGGTTATTTTAAAAAAACAAATATAACCTGTTTTATAGATTTTTCCCAGAAAATGTACGAGTAAGATCGTGTTGCCAAATGCAGAGTCGAAGAAGAAGGGAAAATCCAACAAAGTGGCAAGAGCAATCTTGAGAAAGATAAGTTGGTAAGAGAGCCGTCAGAGCTAAGGAAAAAGAAGTATTACCATGGTGATAAATAAACTTTTACTCCTAAAAAGGGAAAAAAGATATGGGAAAGACAGCGTCGTTGCAGGTTGAGAAAGAAAAAAGTTAATGTTGAAGTCCTCTGGGTCTGATCTTGCTTCTTACAAAAGTCCCAAGAACCCTAGGAAAGGCAGTAGAAGAAGGTAAAAGCTTGGTTGCCTAAGAGTCCGTCAAAGAAAACGTCAGTTGTTTTTTAAAGCGATTTACATGAATGAAAACCTTGATCCTGAAATAGTTAAAAAATATTTTTAAAACCAGAAAATCTGGGATCAAGACAACTATCAGAAGAAGTGCAAACCAGGGCGTGATTGAATTTTTTAACACTGATGAGATTAGTAGCCGTCAGGCTCCAGGAAAAAGGATGTCAAATCTAGTAAAGACCCTCTTACTGTGAAACGGGGCCTATCCAAAATATCCGCCATATGGTTTCTGGGAAATTAGAGAGGCTTATAAAGGTTTAAAAAGTATTCGCATCCAGACGAGAAGATTTCAAAATCTAAGTTTTTATAGCTTGCGGCCTAAACACATCCTGCCCTTAAGTGAGATGCCCCATACAGTATGTGTTTACATTAAACACCCAACTTCTCGTTCTTGATTGAACCCAAATATCTAATTTCATCCTGCATCTCCCAAAAACTCATCAATGAGCTTTTAGGTCAGTTTGTTGTGATACAGAATCCTGACCTGTATGACCAAATGAATGCGATCAGAAACTGTATTACACATACCATTAGGAACTCTGCTGAGTTCTGATGTATATGAATAAAAGCTCAGTGGAAGGAGTGGAAAACAGTAAATAACAGACCTAATAGGAAGAAAATACTACCAACGTTGACGAGGATGGTTTTAACATTAAACAGACAACTAGCTTGCATTTAAGACGTCACACAATATATTAAAAGAGTACAGGCACCATACTTTGAGAAAGTGTAAAAAAAATCTTTGACCAAGAACCCCAAAAGTGCTTGTAATGCTAAGTAGACTTTGCAGAAAATTATTCGATCATCCAACAGGATGAAATTCAAAGCGAAAGCGCTCACTGGGCTCCATAACCAAACTACAAATATTACCTGTTTGTATTTGGCACAATGACAAGTAATACAGTTCTTGCTGTAATAAGTGATGACTTGAAACACAGCAAAAAACTCAGTGTTTGGCTTTTTATAAGCAATTATAAGTTAAAATTTTAAAGGAAGTATTCCACAAGTAAATAAAGTTGATTGTTTTTTTTTCAGACAACTCTGCCAGGCCAAATTTTAAGAGCCGGTATAATGTCGCAATTGTCTGCTACGCTTGAAAAAGAATTTTGGAGTACTTTGGAGTGGAAATTTTTTGCTTCGGGGCACGGCAAAGGGGCAGTTGATGAGTGGGAGGTTCTGTACAAGAGAAACAGTCCTGTGAGGGAAAGTTTCAAGGGAGGCAATGTTTTGTGAGCACGCCTATATGATTATTAAGAGACAGCCAAAGTAAAGTGCAAAGAGACTGTCATTTTAATATTGTCCCCACAGGCTGAAGTAGATTCAGTTGCAACACTCCTCACTAAAAGAATGGACACCCCGATTGAGATACCTAAAATACAATCTCTATGCATCACATTACAGGGGTAATGAAAAAAATAACGATACCTACATGTTCTCTTGGTAAGACATCGGATGATTTGATTTAAAAAGTTCCAATTGTAGAAGAATCTTTAAGGGTGATGAAACCCTTCAGTGAAGAAGAAGACAAACCCCTTCTAGTTCATTTGACTCTAACAAAAGACATACCGCTTCTATATAGGTTTTAAATAGGATGTGTATCTGACCTGATGGACAGCACTAAAGAAGAAGAAAGAAAATACAACGAAACCCGGGCCTCCATACACAATTGATGAATTTGAAGCCCCCTTGGGGGAAATTAGGGGGTTTGTTACCTTGTCGTCTCATTTACCACGGTAAAAAGACTTTGAATTTTGTGGCAGAACTACAAGGAGAAGTACAGCCTGATCGTGAAATTGGAAGTTATGTATTATGGAACCCCCTTTATGGAGGGCAAATTACGTTTAAAAAGCCTAATGAAAATGACATCAGCTTTAATCTTGTAGACCAGATCGTTTGGCATTTTGCCTAAACCATAAATAAATTACCAAGGGGAGGTAGAATTCTTTACCAAAGTTTAAAATAGATGTTTGCTCTGTAAAAGTAGGACTTGGGGGACTTTTGGTCAAGCTCTGTCACTAAGACAATTTAGTCATTAAAATTTTATTTATTATACTATTATTTCTTGTTACTACACAGGAGACTATGCAGTAATATTCTTCTTGTAAATTTTATTTACATTATTTCCCAGTTTTATATTCAGGTAAAGGGTTTTTTTCCCACCACTCCCCACGGTGATTTTTTCTCTTCGCCCCATGGCGAATTTTAGCCCTCACACACATATATTACATGATTATAATTATTATTAATTATATTATTACAATATAATATATGTTAAAAGGTGTGCATTGTGTCAAATAAATGGTTTTTTAATGAGAAAATTTTACTTTATTGTCACGTCCCGTATCAAACCCCAGTCCACGTCCCGTAACAATGTTTACATTTTTTTTTATTTTTATTTCCAAATGTTTTTTCTGATTAGACCATTAATGTTTCCCAGTAGGAAAATATTCTTAAGAAGACTATCACAGATTAAATTTTTAAATTGCATATTTTCTCAAATAATTAACAGACTTTTAAAACAGTTTTGTCAAACCTATGTCAGTAACCTAGGTGCTTTTCACGTCCACGGTACCCGTAACACCAACTCTATTAGATATGGCATTAAAATACAAACTAATTGATATGTATTTTATATTCAGGATGAAAATTGATCTACACATTTTGTCGCTATCTGCTTGGTATTAAATATTTATAGAAAAAAAAAAAACTTTAAATTTTTATTCTAATGAGAAGGTGTGTAAAGCTGTCACTCCGCAGCACAAAAGAATAGGCTGTGGTACTCTAAATGCAATAAAACCTATTCATAATTTCGGTCGAAAAGTCTCTTAAGATTTTCAAAATATAAGTGAAACTACATCCTTGCAAACATGATTGCCGTACCATGTAGTTAATAGAAAATAAGAGATGGTAAGGAATACTCAATTGTAAATGTTTCTCAATCAATACGTTAATAATTTCATGGCTGGAAGAATATACGTTGCTCTGATAATATTGCTGAGGTCCTAATTTTTTCTGTTGAAGGCGATTTTAACTGTCACTGGTTTACAAAATTTCACCAACACTACAGAAATTAATTAGTACCAGAACTGCTTTAATAAATCTCTGGCCTCAATTATTATTTCATGAAATTCCACCGACCACCTACGCACGGCTTCATATTCCCAAACAGGCTAGTTGATGGCATCTTTAAATAGCCCGCCAATAACGTTTTTTTTGTTAATATCTTTTCTAATTTATTCTGATTATTGCTATAGCAAATTAGTAAAAATATAAGTACCTAATCAGTGTGTTATAACTCTTATGAAATGAAATCTGTAACATGGCCGAGCAAACGGTCCCATAGGACTATGTATCAGAGATAGCAAGTACTCTTTGTTATACTGTTACCTCTTTAAAAAGTTGAAGAGCCGTAGTAGTTCAACGTATTCAACCAATAATTTGCACTTATTTCATTGGATTTTTACCTCTTTGCCCATTTTTTGGACAATCTGGCAAATAAGACCCCAAGGTTAATTTCTTTTTCAATCCATTAAAAGTTTAATTTTAATGTTTAAACGAATCAAATTCTATAATCTAACACTGTGAATTTATAGAGTAAAAGCTGGAACAAGTGGAGAAACTGCAATTTTTATCAGCCCAATAACGAGCAAGACTTTTTTCATTTTTGAAAAAATAGATAAACTGATATTTTTAGTAAAAACTTACTATCTACAGCAAACCAGTTTTATGAGTAATCCTATTTTTAATTAGCTCCGTACCCAATTTCCTTTTTACTTCAAATTGGGATTACTTCTACTTCAGATATTAAAAATGTCACGATACGAAGTCCTTCCAATCCTTGCAGTTATTTCTTAGGTGTTTCACCATAGATTTTGATATATGGGCTCGAAAAGCTAACTCTCTCTGGCAGCGTTGCCTAAAAACAATTTGCAAAACAAAGCATCTGCTCTTTAAAATTTTTTGTGTTCCACAAATTTTTTGAAATGATGAATTTCATTCCGATATTTATAGAGAGTAATTTAATTTGTCCTTTAAATAAAGAGTCAGTTTTAGGAGCGTTTCAGTAAAATTTTGTGCAAAGGGATAAAAAACCCATTTAGGAATGGTTTTGAAACTAATCATGTCGTTCGAGGAGGGCAAAACTACTGTGTAATGTGACAGCCTCTTGAGTACAGGATGACAAGCTGCAATGAATTACCTCATAATTGACAAACGACGTGTACTACTACCCTCCAATTAGCAAGCATCGTGTAATTGTGTGCTTGTCAGTGACTTTAAATTGTCCATTCAAATATACAATAATGGACGGTTTGAAATAGATTTACCACTATATATGTCTTCATGTTTTTAATGTTTTACTTTCCCTGGTTTCAAAATTTAAAAGAGACGAATTATAGTGGAAAATTAGCATCCTGGGGAGGTGTTCCACGTTTTTCTATTACAATAATTTCCAATTTGCAGAATCTGGTTCGGTGTTTTTGAATAGTAATACCTACAATCATGTTTTCAATTCCAATCAGCTTTTCAGGATTTTGGCACGATAATTATTGTTTATTGAGAGTTTAACTATAATGGTACTGAACTAGAGAAGCCGTACACGAAATTAGTCCAATGATGGCGTCTGAGCCCTCATTCCTTACCCCGTGCCCAAACACTGTTGCCAGTTGTACGTATTTGGAAAATTTCTAATCCGTCTCAACAGCTCTTGCAATAGGCAATCATCATAAGCGGGTGCTGCAAACAAATACACGCACATTTGATATTCATTCATATGTTTTTAAAGACGACATGTAAACCCAAGTAGACGGTATAAAAACGTCCTCCAAATACCTCAAATGTCATCGGACTACTTAGGTGCGGGCTGCTTTAATAGTAAGTAACATCAACCTTTTGTAATACGAGTATCATATTAAAAATCACGAAAAAATAAATAAATAAATAACCACTGTAATGTTTTGCATCAGATACAATCGTAAAAAAATTGTTAAAAATAATTCCTATACATTAATCATCTACTTCTGGTCAAAATAATTTTTTACGAATTTATGATACACATAAAACAAATATTTACCACTCGCGAAATAAATATGTAATTTATTTCGTGGGTGACGTATTCTAAAGATTTTATAACGATACTATCTTATCTGTCACAGTGTTTCAGCAAAAGAAAAAGTGAATTTTCCCAAAAAAATTTTATCTTTAACAGATGGTCCATAACGATGTTTTTTGTTGATAATTATGAAGTTGTTTCCTCCTTTTGTGAACACCCTGTATATTTTGGTTTTTAGAAAAATTGCTATTTTGTCAAGTTAAGTTATGTTAGTTTTTTAGTTTTAATTTTTTTTGTTATCCTTATTGATCCAGGTTGTTGACACCGAGAAGAAGAGGATAGATTCCTAACCTTGAAACGTAGTGTTCCATTTCTGTACCATTTCCACTGTGGCTAATGTTCGAAATTGTGACATCCTTTCAAATTGACAGTCGTCAATAACAAAACCTTAAACGCACAAAACAATCGCAAAGAAAAGTTGCCGCCTTGTGCATTTTTATATTAACGAGTGTAGATCTTATTTCATAATATCCACCATTAGCTTTCCAAACAGAATAATAATATTGATTTATAAACTTTATTCTGTGCAAGCGGCCCGCAAAAATTGCCCAGAGTATCTAATCTAACTTCAGTAAACAAGAGTTAATAGTTTCTGTAGAAGCGCAAGTTTCAACCAGATAACACGAATCTGTTAAACTCACACAGTCTCCTTTCCTAAACGTCTAAACTTTTAGATTGTTGCTGAAATAAAATAGTTTAACACAGTTTGTTGAGTTAACAATTTAATTTAACCAAGATTTATTAGTTTGAACAATTAAATAAAGTTGAAAATATATATAGTTTGAACATTAATTACATAAAGTTTTAAAAAATAAATATTTATAGTTCTTGGCCATTAAACACTTCTTTGAAGTAACTATAATTATGCTACGTATTTAGTTATCAAGTCGTGTAATGGTCAAATTACTGTTGCCGCAAGTCACAATGAAGAAAACCCCTCCAGGAGGGCCTTTCCAGTCTGGACGAAGCTCCCATTGTCTGGTACGGTAAATATTACTAACTCCCAATCATACTAACTATCAGATAAGAACAAATGTCCGTAGAGAAGGGAATCCACGCTTAGGGCCACATCTGGAATCTTACATTGTCCCAGATTTGACATTGTGTAGTAATACACTCAATTTCGTCCACCTGATGAGACAATGAGAACACATCTTCATCTATATTACACTGGATGTTGTTGCGTAAACCATGACTGGCCACTTTTGTAGTCTAGTTGTCCCTGATATCGAATAAAAAATAGCAATACAACGAGTTTTGTAAGTGTTTTCCGTTCATGATAAGACAATGAGACAATGAGACTGTAGTCTATTTGTCCGATATCGAAGCAATACAACGAGTTTTGTAAGTTTCCGTTCATGAATAAGACAATGAGACAATGAGACTGTAGTCTATTTGTCCGATATCGAAGCAATACAACGGATTTTTGTAAGTTTCCGTTCATGATGAGACAATGAGACAATGAGAACACATCTTCATCTACTGTACACTGGATGTTGTTGCGTGTAAACCAGACCTGGCCACTTTTGTAGTCTAGTTGTCCGATATCGAAGCAATACAACGAGTTTTGTAAGTTTCCGTTCATGATGAGACAATGAGACTGTAGTCCATTTGTCCGATATCGAAGCAATACAACGAGTTTTGTAAGTTTCGGTCGCTGGGTTTTCTTCGGACATCAATTTAGACAGACGTGGGACTTCAGAATCTAGAAATTGAATTATGCAACAGTGTCAGACTTCAGGCGCTGAAGTTGAAAAGGAGATAAAACTCAACACCATTTTCCAATTCCCCTCGCTCTTAGTGAATTTTCTGGAAATGTGATGCAGAATCCAGAAAGAATCGGTGATGAATACGCTCCAATATTCACACTGAATCAGCCCCTCCTATCATAGCAAAATCCTTATTTAATCAATTCTTCCCATCACAGCTGCGTTATGAGTCCTTAATCTAATGCACTACCGAGTTTTTTTTTCCGAACTGACTTGGAAAATGTTTTGCTTCAAGTACAAGTGTTTTTAAACACTGGAAACGCTTGGCCACCAAATAGAACATTTATAAAAGTCTAAACTTCAATAGTATTTCCCTTTGGGTTTATTTACAACGCATGGAAGGCTGAGTACTATGTTGGTATACCTAGAATTGGTTGGAAAACATGAGAGAAAGACGAGTTAATAAAAGTTTAATATTGTGTTAAAATCATCCTTTTTTTCTATGGCCCTTCTTTTTCTTCACATGCATTCTTACAATCCTCTAGAAGAGGCATTTTTTATTCCCTTAGGCAGTCTATCTTTTTAAATTAATTCTAAGTAATTGTCTTTGCAACAAAGAAAATTTCCTTAAAAGCAGATTATGGGACTAAAATATTCTATGCCGATTAATTACTAAAAAAAAGAATGTTACATGAAAACCCATTGGACAGGACCATTCTAAACTAATATTTAATTTTTAAATTATTGTTGCTATGTGATACATTGTTCAACACCCCCCTATTATAATAACATAAATACAAGTGTGATTTTTAAATATAAAAAGTTTAAGAGACCTAGTCCCAAACCATAAGGAAACATTTTTATAACTACTATTTTAAGGCGATTATACCTGGCAACTTTATATGTTTCATTTGCATTGAACAAGTTTTTTTGTTTTAAGACTTGTAGTTGTCAGCTGCAACTCCTGAAACCTGGAGTCATGTTAGTCTGATCGGATCCAAAAATAGTCGGTGACAAAGAAACGAAGAAGATCAAAAACGAACCCCCCGCATCGTTTCGACGTCAGTGGCACCTAGAGTACAAAAAATATGTGCAGGAATTATTCTCAATGTCTTATCGGTGAAATCAACTCACTGGAGCTGAACTTAATTCGCGTTGAAAACAGCCCTTCCCGACCATTAGCCAAAAGTTCTCCACTTCGTGTTTTAAACCGTTTTTATACCCTTCCACATTCGCCAGCATCAAATCTAGTACGACTGATGATTAATTCCTCCTTTAAGGTCATTATCTTTATCGATTTTTAAGAAAAATTCCATTAGGAGATTATATAAATTCAAATAGGCTCTCGGCTTCTGGGATTATTTATTAGGTCAATTTGGACATGTCATGTTGAAATTCCATAATTTTGGTCAGTTTTCCTTTAGGAATCAATAACCTGGAGTGATCAGATTAGTGATTTGCAGAGCTGATCTTTTTATTGACAAGAATTCTGGAAGGGGTTTCTGCCAGAAATAATGAAGCCCTAAAATAATGCCATAACTTTCCTCGTTTGTTCTAATTTGAAGACTGATCTTGAAATACTATTGCAACCGTTTTTTCTCATTAGTTATTCTTCCATACATTTTCTGTTATCAAACAAAGTAGCATCCGATAGGAGTTTTATCTACAGAGTTCTGATATGTCTTTCCGCAAGTTAGTCTCTTGAACGTTACCACAAACTTATAACAAATCCAAAACCGTCAAATGGTGAGAAAATTCCCATCCAGGCAAAAATCGTAGACGAATAATTAACATTTTTATATAGATTCTGTATAGAATTAAAACTTCTCAATCAATATTTTCATCGGAGTGCCCTCGGCCTACAAGGAAACAAAACAGCAGAAAAAGATAGTAACACTGCTAGGAAAATATTGCGTACGCCGACAGAAGAGACGGTACTGAAAGCACAACAGTAGAGAGCGATCATGCCATCGCATACAGATACGGTCGCATGTGGTGGAGAATATCTAGGGAGGCATGCATTGATCCCTGACAGATGTAACCTAGTTTTGCTCTCACATGAATTACAAGAGCTCTCAAAAATAGAGAAGTGCAGACCTACAGATTATATATCATTGTATGATTTTTCCACGTATGAGTAGTTGTTTCGTATGAATTTATCTGTCACGGATAATTATTTATATTTTCAGCAATCAAGTCGTAATAAATAAGGTGAATCTTATGTAATCGGAATCCCTCATGAACCTTGATGAGTTTGGCCAAAAAAAGTTAAATACAACGTGTATTTCATACAAAATATAGTCGTACAGGATGTTTATACTATCCATAGAATCTAACTATTGGTATAGTTTTGGGTCACTTCCCTAAGTAAGAGTAAGAGGAGTATCACTTTCACTTTAAATAAATTTGTTGCCATACATCATTCGAACGGTTATAAAAAATACACACTTCAAGTCACCTTAGGATTCTAGGCACAGTAATCATCTAACCCCTTGAACCCATATCTATCAGGTTTATAGTATTGCTCATGCTACGCATGTATCTGATACTTTATTTTTATTGTATCAACAAGCACGAAAAAGCTTCGCTCAGTGACCGTTTCGGTTCGTTAGTATTTTGCAAACACGCTTTATATAGAATTTCTGTTTTCCAGCTACGCGATGAATGCTCGTTTTCTTGTGGTTTCAACAGTTTCGGATCACTTTGATGTCGTTTTAAGCTTCCCTCTCCTCGTTATAGTATTGAAAACATCACATCAAACCCCCTTTCAAAATTATCAACATTTTCCACTAGAATGTTTTTTAAACAAATCCGTCTACATTTAAATGTTATACTATTCATCTAAAATATTAAATATGTTTTACTATTCTTTTAAATACAAATTACAACTATTCAATAATTTTTTATTTTTCACACGATTTTAAATTTTTTTATATATATATAATATAAAATAGTTTTTTCCAGTAAGAAGAGCTCCTCCCTCCATGAATAAAAAATATAGTTTGAAATATCGCATTTTTTATTTTATACAATACAATACAATACAAAATTCCTATACTTAAAGATATTATTTGAATAATTTACTTCTGGGATACAATATTAAAATATGTACGTCAATTAACGAAATATATATCTTACAGTTTTTAAAGCACCACCTCACTGAAAAAACCCTCAAATATTTCAGTGCACAATGAATTAATTATCTCCCAAAATAGTTGTCCACAAACCAACGGACTTTTGTTAATTGTTTCTGGAAGTTGCAAAAGATACTGGAAGTGAGTTTTCACCTCAAAAAAGTGGTCTTGTTATTCATTAAGGACATATTGTGAACTGTTATATAAACGTTTACGTGAACATTTGTTTTATCTACCTCACCTTTACACCAACAAACTGCTGCTCTCGCACCAAAAGATGGCAACCTTCGATTCAATTGCAAATCCATTGCACATTTTGCCCTACTCACACAACACCCAATCACCATTCATTATAGATTTAGGTTAATCACCATTCTTTCAATACACTTTTTTTCTTATTCATACATAATACCTATAACTAATGATTAGTACTAGTATGAGAGTTAGTATCGCCGTTGACAAAACAAAATAGATGTGCTTGGGATGCATATAATATTTTCTAAAGCTTTTTGTTGTATTTATAACCGTGTTTATACGTATATCCCCAGAGACTTAAATTCTTAACATTTTAGCTGTCACTAAATCTAACTGCACCCTCCAACTGAGTTGGAAGGATTTTTTTACTTTAATTCGGTTTCAACTGCTCGAATACTCTCTGCTTTAGTTTGAACTTTCGTCGGTGCTTTTTTTCACTTTGAGACATAAAACATTCCAAATAGAAGATTTACTGCTATGTGATCATCTTTTTCTGACGAGTCGAAAAAGTACACTTTTTCCATTTTGCTTCACAAGTGTGGTATCCTAAAAAAATATCTATAATTTTTTCAGTAACCTCTTTCTCATCTTCACTGAAAGAGTAATTAAAATCTCTTAAAGCTGCGGCGTAACTCTTCTATTTCCATTCCGGTTTGTGTGACACTTTTACTTTTGCTCACTATTTCAATTCAGTTATAAAACCCTATTTTGAGACAAACCTGTTATATTTTTAAAACCATCAACAATTTTAAAAAAACAAGACAACATATCATTATTATTCCTTTTTTAAAATCTTTTTTCAACGGTTTTTAAATATAACGAAAACAAATGCCTAATGTCAAATTACTTATCATTAAAAATGGTTAATCAGTTTTCAAGTATATCCCATATCTCATAGTTTGCCGCTACTCGAAGAGTTATAAAATAATCAGAATGTTAGGGAGTAGTAGTGAAAGTTATTTCTCAGTGACTTCTCTTCCTGTCGCAAGCCGTTAATCAGCTTGAAGTGACAACACTATTCTCAATAGCGTCCGTCATCACTAGTCATTGCATTACAACTATACCGTACGTTATGGTGCCTTCTACTCAGCCTTGTTGATGGCTATGGTTGGCTTTTTTAACAATACTTTGGTTAGTAGTAATTTTTTCCAAAAAGTTCCTCCTGCTCTGTTAGCTGACTTTCGACCGAAGCGTCTTCATTTATAATTAACACATGCTGATATCTTTACGAAAGTAGATTAGTTCGACTTGTATCAGTGTTGCTTTGGTTTGTCGATGTCTGAGCTGAAGAAGTCGCTTTTTAACCAGAGAAGACTTTTCAGACCAATGTTATATACATTTTTAAATTTTCAACAACAACGCAAACTCTAACAGTAAATACCTTTTGACTTAAGTGAACTTCACAGGCCGAGTATGAACAACATTTTGGAATGTGGAATTAGAGCAAAATCTACTACTGGTGAATCAGGAGACTGGAATATCTTACAGTAATCATCACTTATTATCAGAAGTGTTTATTAAGCCATATATAAGGATATGCCTTTGCCGTACCTATTATTCAAAAAGGAAAGCCACGGGTAACTGCTAGTCATAAAATAAATTTGAATATATTTAAATATTATGTTTCGGTTATATGTTAGGATATTTGTTGGTCAATTGTTGCACGATGCTTTTGTTATCTGCAGCAAAGCTTCTTTTATTTTTATATTAACTTTTCTCTCCTATTGTTTTTTTATCTTTTACTTTACATTTGTAAATGTATGTATTTATACAGCATTGAATCCAAATTTGATTCATTCCCACGTAAAAGTTGGTTAAAGCCTATTTTTGAATATAGTATTTTAGTCCGTAGTAAATTCAAGCTTTATATACGTTAGCCTATTAATTGGAAATACAAAATTCCTGATTTCATAGCACCCGCAGCATTATTTTTATGTAGTAGTAAACGTCATAAACATTACTTTCAGAAATGCGAGTTAAAAATTTACCTCCTCATGGAAAAGTATCGTGACGATCGTAACAAGTCACGTCACGAAGCGAGGAAGCGTGACAATATAAATATCGTTGTTACATTACACAAAATATCGACTTTAACGACCATCTTGAATAATAATAAATGTTTTAAAGAATTACTCTAGTAATAGTATACCAGAAAATATATTGTTCTTTAGGGTTTGGCTTAAAATGTGCCAATTTAAAACTAAATAATGTCTATGACGATCACAGCGAAATCATATTCAAAATAAATAATTATAATGCATTAGACGTTTGCAAAGTATTTAAAATCCTTGCTAATTTTGTTAATTAATGACGAGTAACTTTAACTTTCATTTAACTTTAGCTTAAAGTTAAAGAGTACTTCTTAACACCTCAAAGCTTAATATCTGCTATCAATTATTACAGTTTTCACCAGATATTAAATATTTGAGATGAATGAGTTATTTCATATTAATAAGTCTCAGCATAATAAATCATTTTAAACTGAAGAAATGCAAAGTGAACAGAAATAATGAAATCAGTCTTTATTGTTTGAAAGTAATTAACAGGGTATGTTTAAAATAGATAAAGTTACTTAGTCACTGACTCAAGATTCTTGCATTTATTACAATTGCGTCTACAAACTGTTTTCAACTTTAAAGTTAATTGTGACACCTTATCGGATAAATACCATTATTACCTGAGAATCGGAGGAGGGGGTATTATTGGTTTATCACTAAGGGGATGGCAACATTTTATCTTCTGTCTGTCTGTTTGTCTACAGGTATCTCGAGAACGAAATGAATTGTCACCTTTAAACTTTTCATGAAACTTAATTTATACATATCCAACATCGATTTTCATGATTGTTCTTGTCCCTTCATAGGATATTTCTCATCAAGCCAGGATACAGTCAAAGATACGCCCTGGCATCCAAACAGAGAAAGGCGCAAGAGGGCAACATCACTCTGGCGTGAATGTAAGGAATACTTCAATGCTTTTTGCAGGATTTAAATCGAGGCAAATTTTCAGGGCTCGGGTAGAATCTATATCCCACCAGCCTGCCTTCAAGAAGCATCATGTTATCAGGGTTCATCCTACCTTGTTGTATACTACTGCAGATAACAAACTCGTATTTAAATAGTCAGGATATGGATCTTGTTACAAAGAACTTAAAATCTTTTAAAAATTTCTTTGTGGGTTGTGTCATAAATATTACTCTTACGTTGGATGAGTTGAGCGCTGTATTTTATCCAAAATTTTAAAGCTTTAAACTTATAAATAGACTGAGAAAAAAGTGGTACTAAACATCAACCATGAGGTAGTCCATATATACACGGTGTTCCAGACTACCCGTCTCACGTGTCTAATGGTTAATCGGCTACCTGCAGAAATGTAATGTAAACGTACTCCTCAATAAATCGACCCTAAAAAGTTTTTAATAATTTCAACTCTGTAAAATACTGAGTGTGTCAGAAACGATATTTGAATCTCAAAACGATCAAATGCAAACTCATGTTGTGCATTATTTTAAAGTGCATGGCATTGTTTGTAGGCCACAGCTGAACCCTATTGTGTAGTTCACAAACAGACAGTACCACTTATGTGCACGCTTAGTAAAATGAAGCCGGTCTCAAGCATATGGACGAAGTGACTTTTATGAACGTAGTCAATAAAACTGTTTAAATATTTTTTATTTTATTGTTTAGTTTTCTTAATTGCCTATCTATTTGTAAAAAGACTATATAAGCTTTGACTTTGTACCCAAGGATACAGTTTATTTAGTGCAGCGCTGTAATGGTTAGAGATAAAAAAAAAACTTTAAATGTTTAAGTTGTGCAGTTTTGTATAGCATTTAATTTGATTAGAAACAAAACCCCTTAACATTTTTGTATTTTCAAAAAGTTAATTTACCATCGTTGTAATTTACAAACATGCTTGGTATCATTTGAAAGCTTGTGTAATGAGGTATGGAATCACATTTTATTTTGGTTTGTGTATATCACAGGAGTGGCAATAAAAGTTACAAACGCCGTTTTCCATACACTTTAGGCTATACTTTTGGAACGATTAGAGATAAAAACAATTTTTTCTATGCCAAAATTTTTAGTTAGGATGCAGAGACCTTTTAAATTATGTCCAACATGACTTGTGTTTGCATTTGAAAAGTTTTAGACTAGAAAATGGGACCCTCAGTTTTTTAAGACACCTGAATTTTTTTCAAAATTTAAGAATTCACTTAAACTATATCTTTGCAGTTCGCCGTTTAGCCGTTAGTCAGGCGGTCCGAAACACTGTATTTAAATACTCTTGGGATTTTCCTTATATTGAGTTTCCTGGTTGAAACATTTCTAGGCCAGTGTTACAGTTTGTTTATGTCACTAGTATTTATTAGTTGCATAAGTGAGGTAGCTATCTGCAGCAGTATCGTGGCGTCACCACGTTATCCATCAGCTGTCTCGCGCACGACACGTCTAGGCCAACCTTGTGATAAGAGACCGCCACCACACTGATAACAACCGCTCACTCTTCCGTCTTATCTCCGCGCGGTAGCCTCGCTTTCCGCTTACCACTATATTCTTCAAGCGGAATTTTTTTATTGAATTTCTTATTTTAATTATTTTATTTATTTTTACCCACTAATCTCAACAGGAAGTCGTCTAGGGGAGTGTTTACATCCTACGCTCTAGTGTTAGGCGGACTTTTGCAAATGGAACCACAAGCACACAGCCAGTTACGGGAAGAATAAACACACCCTTAGTTTCTCAGTTTTCAATCACGATATGGTTAATAATAATAAGTAACAACAATAATAATAAAGGCTTGAATCTTGTAGTAGAATTTATATGAAAACAAAGTCAAATGTGAATAAATACATTACAAAGTAAAAATTTCAAATTTACATATTGTGAGAACTCTGGCACGTTTTTGTGGTATGAAGTGGCGTCTCCCAAGACAGAAAATTGGTCGTGTAATCTAGCCACGGTAGATGCCACACAGCGGCCACTTCGGGTGAAGGAGCAAAGCTGGATTACGATTTGGCCCGTTAAACCAATGTGCAGTAAAAATTCGTTAAATAACGGGTTCCTATATACTCTACTTGTTTTAGTTGTTGTTCATTAACTATATTCTACAATTTTCAATTTCGAATCCGTAAACAGAGTATGCTATTCTTGCATAATTAACAGTTTAATCACAATCAAAAATATTTATATTGTTTCCCATTTTCTTCTTTTTTGTCCACAGTTCCATGATAGCAAAGATGAAGTTTAAAAATTCTCCACTGTCCTCAAGCGAAGAACCCTTTTTAAGCTTTCTTCTACCCGTCTTCATGGGCCACTGGTCTGTGCGAGGATCTTAAAAATCCGGAAAAGGGGGAAAGTCGATACATTATAATGTCAATAGTAATGATAAAAATGCTACCTACGGTCACAGACAGGACTTGGACCTGCGTCCGGCTATCGACACTCCTATCTTGAATGTGTGAAGTGTTACAGTTCCACCGTGTCAGTTGGCGAGTCGACCCCTTCACTATAGCACTTTATAGTATCCCTAGTTGTCAGATTTGATACTGTTCACATGTCACATGCAAAAAAAAAACAAAAAATACCCTTGGATGCGATTGAAATATAAATACTTGCTAATCAGCTGTTACAGTATAATCTCGTAGGCTTTGCCAAGCATTCCGGTTTGAGTGAATTATATTTCCAATGCCAATTTTAATTTTGCCTTATTAGTACGACAAAGAAATTCTGTCAAAATTATGTATTTTTATTATGTATATTTTTAGTATATTTTATTTTTATCCGGTTTTCAAAATATTTACAATACTTAATTTTGTCTTGTTTCCTGATCAAGAAAATTATTGAGAATGGCAATATTTCGTGTTGTTTGTTTATAAAAAAGAACAAGATGTTTAATATTTTAGAAAATTTAGATCTAGAATTGGTACATTAGTTCAAAAGCACAGTACAATTGAATTGTATCAATCGCAGTTCTTGCCGTCTGCTTCAATCAATCAATCAAATGTCTTTATTTGTATCATATTCATAATGTTCAAAAGGGCGAATTGTAAAGGGACTTCAAAGGAAATCATCGAAATTTACACACTATGAATGTAAACAAATTGAAAATAGTGGTTAAACTAATTGAACATAAGGCTGTGCTGTTATAAAAGAATGTTTACACAAACCAATTGATTACATTTGACAGCCTCTTTCAATTAATATTTAACAAATTTAGAAACTACGATGGGAGTTTTCTCCGCTTTAATGATCAGTAGGGCGTAACTCAGAGGAATTTTCGAAATAATAATAGGTCTATATTGATACCAGGGACCGTAGCAATGTCCATTTAAAATTTCAATACTATCAGTTGAATAGTTTACGCGTGGACAGTAACACAAACAAAGGTAAGTTTGCATTATTATGATACTACGTTTTATCTTCTGTGTATTTTGGTGTTTAAATAACATGATCGTACATATTGGCATCTTAACTCGAAAATAAAAAATATTTAAGGTGAAATTTTATCTCATTCTAATTATACTGTATGATACAATGATTTTGATAAGCTTTTTATTTAGAGAGTTATAGATTTAGAGTTTTTTATTCCTTCCTGTATATCTCACAATATTCAGAAATTCAGCTGATACTATTTATCCGATAGGCCAAATAATGTTTAAAATGGAAATTTTAATATTCCTTAAATAACACAAACTTGCGAGTATTTTTCGTTTTAGACTATTTTGAGATGAAACCTAGAAACTATCAAATTCTGTCTATAAGTGGAAGGTTTCTCTCAAGCTAATGATAAATTTTTTTACTGTCTTTTCTCGAAATGTATGCCTGTATATTTCGCTATTTTTGAGGTTAGGCCCTACTTATTATTACAATATGGGAGTAAAACACGCCACTTGTGGCGTAACAGGTTTCGCTGAGGTTCAATGCAAATTTCAAGCCCATGCATTATTTTATTCTCAAGATGTTTAGTGGATAGCTACACAGACAGACCATCATGCATAATATAAATTTCCCCAGATAAGAAAGATATTTAAAGCCTATAGAGCGATAGGCTTCAATGGGGCTCTGCCAAATTTCATGGTTGGACATTCGCTATTATAGCATTCATTCCTTTTTAAGTAGAATTGAAGTTTCATACAAAACTTAAAGTCTACAGATTACATTTTTCTCGAGGTATGTTCCCACATGAAGCACTCAGTTCTTTAAACTTGGGTAATTGTTTGAATAACAAATAATTTATTATTATTTTAATTTAAGCAATAATTTAAATGTTCTATCTTTTCTCTCGTTTTCCCATAATGCTAACGCAATTACGTATAAATTAAATGTTTCCAGCCCTTTGGGTGATAGGGTTCGCTAACACTCAGCCAATTACAAGAATAATGTAACTAATAGCAACGTAATAACCTAAAACTCATGATGCCTTATTATTTCGAAACATAAACTTTGTAATCTTCTAACATTTCCAACTTATGACGAGTAATATACAAGATCATTCTTCCATAACTTGTTAATAAAGTGTTACAATATATGTATTACATTACAATGACCATGTCCCATAATTATTAGTTGTTGTTTATCATTTTTTTAAACCGTACGAAGTATCTAAAATGTATCACTTAATATCTTTACAAGGTTAAGTTTAACGTTACAATAGTTTCCAAATATTAATTATTGCTTGTAAATGTTGGCAATTAGGCTCTGCTATGTAAATGTTATTATTGTATTAATTAACCACATTCAGGTTATCAATTGTAAATAATAAAGTTTAACGGAGATTTAAAATTTAATTTGCTGACAATGAGAATAGAATTCTGTGTTTCATAATTTTATCAGTATCTTTAAATGATAATAAGTAGAACATTAATAGATAATATTGAATGCAGATCTAAAAGCATCATATAAATTAGTGAAGGTTGAACATGTTTGTTACTTCATCAGTTAAATACCTTTAAATGGATAATCAGTGAATAGACTTAAATTTGAACAAAATTAACACATACATTCAAAATTAACTATCATAAGTTTAACGATAGCTTTCTTTAGAAATAATACAAATACAATTTATTGTATATTTTAAAAATTGAATCCGCACTTATTTCCTGTAAAATTTAATTATGTAGATCATTTGCAGACATCCTGCAGACAGACAGACAATCATGCAGAAGCGAAATTGTCCACCCCCCCCCCCCCCCCCCAAAATCCTAACAGAGGTTGTGCCAGCTTACTCAGTTATTATATTCTCCATTGGCCCTTAGCCATATTCCATGCATTATCAGAGCACTCATTATTGCATTTGTATAAATGAAGTTTCATGGAAAATGCAAAGTCTATTAATAAAACTCTTTGAGATATTTTACGGATTTCACTCAGTTTGTTTATAAATTCATTTATTCTTCTATTTTTCCGCTGGCATCATGGTTAAGTGCAAGTTTAAAGTAGCAATATTGTGGTCCCATATAGTAAGATGAACTATCATCGAAATCAATGTTGCCTGAATATGGAAAAGCGATTGCTTGTTGATGATGTATTGGTTCGGACTGATAGACAGAAATTTAAACATTTCCAGCCCTTAGAGTGATAGGTTTTTTTTAACTCTCAGACAGTTGAATAGTTTAATTTGTACAATTACGGAATTTTACATCCATATGTCAACTATAATATTCTAGAAAAACTTCTAAAATCGTTTTTCCTACAGACAATCTAGATTATATTACAATTTCACAGCAAGTAACTTGGTAAATTTAGTAGGACTAGTTTTAATAAACACAGGATATTTTCCCACTCATATCCTTCACTGATTGATATGGAAGTCATGTTAAGGGTGCTTTGCTTTGTAATAGAGACAATAGCGTATGGTGGAGGGGGGAGCAGCCAGGAGGGTTACATGTTGACATCGGTGGTACCTGAGATAGATTGATCAACTTGGGTGTTTATGGACGGGTTATGTGCAAACAAGACAAGGTCAAATCTCTTCATCTCTAGATTTTATGAATACTAACATTAGAAGTACGTAATGTAAATTGCATTTTATAATGCTTTTATTATTTTAATTACGTATCTCTGCTCTTTAACTTCATTCGATGGAAATGAAACTATTAGCAGATGTTATTTAATTTTTTTTTTCAGAGTTATTCTAATTGTAACTGGTAATTTTATAATAAAACATCTCACAAAAAGCTGGTTATAAAACAGTCTAACACGTTAAAGAGACCAATGAGGCCAATTGACTTATTATAAGTTAATTGTAGATCTAGTATGGTTTCAATTTATAATTCTGTGTATTTAATACGTAATATACAATTTCTCGAAAGAGTTGCCTACGGTCAAATGTAAATTCGACAAAATAAATACGGAGTAGAAAACTACTGACCCGACCTTTCTAACTCACTTTTACTTGAGATGAACCTTTGTTTTTGCCATCATATAGATCATGTAAAATTACATTTTTAAGGAAAAAACACCTTTAATGTTTCATTTCTATCTTGTTATTATACAGCTTTTACATGTTTTATTACTTTATTTTGCATAACCTTGCTCTTGACTCTTCAAAAGTTTTAAAAACTATTTTTCAACTATGAAACTATGTATTCGCCTATGGCGACCTTTATGAGTTTCTATAAATTCCTTTCGGACATCGATCTCAAAAGACAGGAAATCCTTTTTTCATTAGTAAGTTTTTTATAAAGTTTTTGCTGTTCAGAATTGACTTTCGTCACCTAAATTAATCATTAAAGATTTTCCAAATGGTTTCTTTTTAATATTTATTTAGAAACTTGTTACGTAGATTTGAGAGCGATATTAGATCGTTTGACTGCAACGGGGTCAGTCAATAATGCTATGAAACGTAAATGAGGTATTTAACTAAAACAGAAGCATCAATATCACTAATGAATAATCATGATCTTGCATCTTTCCGCCAAAACGGTTTACTATCTTGGATTGATTATCGGTCGATAGTTAGTTAGTCGGTGATAAGTAGAAACGTGTTTCTGCAGATCAGTTAGCAACAGCGACCGAAGACGTTCCGTTTGCTTAGACTAGGTTATCGATCCTATTTCTTTTTATTCATCAAACATTATTGAATAACTTAGAGATCAAAATTACACACCATAAGCTCGTGGACGTCAACTTGCCGGACGAAAACCTTAATTAACTTAGTTATTTTACTTAACCCTCTATAACTAAGTTAATTGTTTTAGTATTTGGATTCTTCAAGGGAATAAGCTAATAGTAAGACACTCTATTTGGTTTTCCTGCTTTTGTAGATGTTAGAATATCATGCAAACTGTTAGGAGTGGACTGTAACCTGCTGAACTAGATGTGTGTCGGAGCGCAGGGCGAGGCCCTCCACAGCGACCAGGTACGAGGAGCAAGTGCCCAGAGACAGCATGACACAGTAGCGGAGACGAAGGGGGAGCGTCACGTAGAGCAGGTAGTCCAGGAGAAGCAACCCATCCCAGGCTGGTGCGGCCCGTGACCTCGTTCTTCTGGAGGAACAGGTGGCAGAGGATCTGGAGGTTGGCGAGGTGCCAGGCGATGTGGGGGAGAGCGGACCAGAGGCGCGAGCGGGTCCAGCGACACCACACGAGCAGCCCGAGGTTGAGGGCGAGGAACAGGAGGGTGACGGCCCGGGAGAGGAGGTCCTGACCGTGGGGGACCGCCAGCCAGTAGACGTCGTACAGCAAGGCGGCCACGAGAAAACACTGTAGCGCCCCACGCTTCTGCTTCACACTGTAGGACTGGTAGAGATGTTCGAGCGAGGGGTCCGCGAAACTCGCCTGTGTACGTGCCATCCCGCTCACTGAACCGGCGAGGCCCCGCCGTGGTCGATACGGGGGCGCCCGCGCACTCGCTCCGACTGAGCACCGAGCACTCACTGTCAGTCTCTGTCCGCGGCACGGAGCCCTCTCTCTACCGCACTCGAGACGCGGGACACTCACTCACACTCTACCACTCGCTACCTGACCGCTAGTTAGGTTCCCATACAATGTACCTCGTAATATCTAATCATAATCGAGGGACCATACAAAGTGTTAACATTACCGAACACTATACTTTAATGTTTAATACTACGCGATACTGTAACTTTATCCTTTTCATAATAATAAAAACTTTTATTACGTAAACAATTTACAAAATTGTATAGCAATTGTCAGTTTTATTTGTCTACTAAATTTTACCATTCATTCACGACAATTTGACCTCATTCATACATATAAAATTTTCCATTCATAATCTCGTTCATTCGAATTTGTCCACTCTAGAGGAAACAATTGCAAAACTTCAACAGAGAGGTCTTGCATACCAGTATTAACAAATCTCAAACTGTTGACGCTTCCCTACCTCTGGAAGCATCTCTTTTTTTTCAAATCAAAAATGCGAGGTCATAAGAGGTATTGACGTACACTCTTATGACACTAGAGGTAAGAATAACTGCCGTACTGGAAAAAACGGTAGAAGACAAGGGTGGTAGCTTATTAGTTCGTCAAACAAATAGCCAGGATTTCAGTTCGTCAAAAAATGCCACAATGCCTAATGCATTTAAAAACTCGTCTGAAAACCGCGCTGATCTCGAAAGCTTTTATAGTACAGACGAGTGCATGGTAAACGATTGGGGGACCACCTATTTGGCTGACCATTTGATTAGAGTGGGAAAATTAATCGTGTGTTAAAAACTCGACTGTATTATAAAGTTCTGCTTGGATTAAGGCTGATTTCAGACTATCTTTAAATGCCTTTATTTGCATATTTTTGCACTTTTAATGGAATTTGGCAGTCTGTTGAGCGCCTGCCTTGAAGGCAAGCTTTTATAAAGTACCGTCCTGTGTCTTGCAGTGCAGTAATTGTCCCTGCCTCTGGTTTTATAAGAGGGTACATTACTACTTCTTAAATTTTCGTATTTATGCTTAAAAAAGAGACACACTTCCAAATTATAGAATGGAAGTGTCAACAGCTTATATTCATCAATATAAATTCAAAACTAATACTTCTAATCTGTTCGTGGTTGACTTCGCCATTTGTATTAAATCAACTATTTCGAATTGTTGAAGTAAGTACTTTCATAGCAACGTTTCAATAGCTTTACGTCACCTGTAGACTTCGAGCGAGATAACTTGTGCTCAAATTTTCTCTCAAATCTGTAATATTTATACCTTAGGGGCAGGAAGTAATTTTGTATTTGATTAATGCATAATGTGGTTTGTCATGAAATTGATGTTTTTTCCAATGAAATAAATCAATAGTCCCATCACGCTAGTTTTGGTGAAGGCCAAAAAGAGAAGTTATCAAAAGAGTTAAACTCATGAAACTTTAATTTTTTTTTCTCAGATTTTATTTCCCTATCTTATGACAAAAATCTTTTTTCTCCGTAAGATAAACTAGACAAAGAGATTGAAAGCCATCACTTTAAGGATGTTTGTGGTTAGCTGGCACTGGTTTTATATCTATTTACGTCTCTGACGGTTGGTACTTATTCAGTGTGTCAAGCTAAAGAAAAATATACCATGAGAAAAATTATCCTTTTTAACTTTTAACATGTTACAATACCATTCCATTTTACCTCGACCAAAACTATCGGGGCAAAATAATCGATCCTTCGGTTTCAATAAAACCAGGTTAACAAAGTTAAAATTAAAGAATGTCTTATTCTACAAAGATAAAGTTTGGGCTAAGAAACCTTATCTAACACTTAAACTGAGAACCAACGGCTTCCGAACAACACCAATGGCTGGACAGGATCGCACGCTCGACGTTGCTTGATTCGGTTGCCTTGCGATAACCGCCGTACTCACTGCGCCATTGGCGCTAGGATGAGTGCTTCTGAATGCAAATTGGCTCTCGGCTCCTGGATTGTGGGTACCGGCTCCTGGATTATGGGTACCGGCTTCTGGATTTGTGGGTACACGCTCCTGGATTTGTGGGTACAGGCTCTTGGATTTGTGGCTACCGGCTCCTGGATTGTGGGTACCAAATATAAATTGAGTCAATAATTAGCTGTTTCATTTGGATTTAAAAATTATTCACTTCTATTGTGTAACCTTAAGCACTATCATAAATTTCATTGACCGACTTCAAATTGGAGGAGTTGATACAATTCGACCTGCTTCTTCTTCGTTTTTTCTTGTTTCATGTATTTCCACATTTGTTTCAAACTGTTAAACCGATTTTGATAGAACTTATGTAACACAAAAGATAATTGCAACAGATTGGTTCTACTTACGTTTGTTGGGGAATTCGAGAAGTATTTGGCTAGGAAATCACATTAGAATTTTTACATATAAAACCACATGGAGAAGCCAAAACAAAAGTAAATTTGTTGAAGATGCGGGTTTCTTATAATTTAAAATACTTGCCTAAGATTGGTTTCGGAATGACAAAGAATGAGGTCGCAAAGTGCATGTTCCTTACCATTCTTGTGGGACACAATCAAGGCCGCCAGTATATCAGATTTGTTTAAAATATCTTTGTAATCTTAGTCCTGTAGTTTCAGAAAAACGCATTAAACATTTTTGGAGTTACTAAGTATTTCATCGATATGCAAGGTCTAAATCACTGACCTCTAATCCAAAAATCTAGTTATTTAAAATGCAGCTCTTGAAAAATGTTGTAATAACTTTTATATACCTTCATGGGAATATGCAAAGTGCAAATTTCAAGATAAAATTATATCGCTATTATACTTGTTATGATATGTTGCGTCTGAATATGTTACACAACATAGGGCTATAATTCGTTTTAGTTTCCACGTAACAGATTAAAATCAAATATAAACTAAAAGAGATTATAAATATTCTCTGTTTAAAACTGGCTATTACATTAAATGGGGTCAAGTTTACGGTATAACCTTAATTCCACCAGATTAACTTCATTCATAACTCGTTTCAGGTTAATTTTATATTTTCAAGAGAAACTAATGTTCCTTTTAATGACGTATCCACATCAAATCACAAGAAATTATTATAAAAAAGCAAAAAGGCCTAAAATTAATTTTAGACCTCCATATAACAGATTAAATTCAAATATAAACTAAAATATACTATGAATATTTTCAGTTGAATGGGGCTATCTAGCTGAATCTAGTTGAATAACTAGCTATCACATTGAATAGGGAAAGGTTTATATTAATGTATCCTTAGTTTCGCCTCTTAATTCATGACTCGTTTCAGGTTAATTTCATACAGTTCTAATTTTAAGAACAATTAATGTTTTACTCATTAATTGACAGTGTATCCACAAAAAAACACTAGATTTTATTATAAAAACTTCAAAGAAATAGGCATAAACTAAAAAATTAGTTTTTTAGTTCCTTAGCTGATTAAATTCAAACATAAAATAGTTAGGGTATGCTGTGTTTTTAAACTGATTACAGCATTAAACGAGGAAAGGTTTACATTATAGTAACTTTATTCCACCCGATTAAGCTGATTGATAACTCATTCAGAGAGACGGCTTGTATTTCTTTTTGCTTCTAAAAGGCATCTGGAGACACATTGAGTTATATCAGACACGCTGACGGGAACACTCCACTGTAAATATCGTGTCTCAAAAGTCCTCTTTTATGTCGCTAGCTTACGCATCAGTAGTCGTCATTCGTGAATGTGTAACATACATATGTTCCCCTCTTGGTTTAGAATTGTATCATTCGTGCAATATCCAAGAAATATCCTTAGATGTCATGTAGAACATTTAATTGTGCATAAGTATAAATCGTACCTGCACACAAAAACATCATACGTCGTACGTGTGACATTGTCTCTTTAATTTTCTCCTGGTACTTACAATATAAACTTTGACCTGCAACAACTAGAATTCTAACTATACTGATCGTCATGAATAGTCTAAAGCGATTGAACCCATTAGAAGGTAGAATATACTTATATTTAATTATATTACATAACAAATGTTACATTTGTAAAGAGTTGACAAAAGTATAATAAATTAGGCAACCCAAATACACTTTTTGTTGAGCTTATAAAGATTATAATAAATATAGCATAGAGTACTTATATATTTTCGGTGCGTAAACCACCCACTTCTAGTATAAGTGTGGTAAATTCACTTAGACAGTTTGGCATGTCACAGACACGAGGATGAAATCCTGCGAACCTCTTTATGTGCTTATTTTTATTTTGCCAAAAATAGTTATAAAACCGTAATCTTTGGACGTATAAAATTCAATTTGTTATGCAATCAATGATTAAGAGATCCTGTTCTTACTTTTTTTGTTTTTGATAATCAAAAGTAGTAGTTAAATTACGCGTGCTTTACCTTTTTATGTAATTAAATGTTTTTGATTGTTTATTACCTCGGCATAAAATTAATTGATTAATGAATGTTTTATGCGGTGTTGTGTAAAGCATATTGTGGTTATCCCTTCGTAGTCAAGATCATTTTGTAACTATTTCCTTCCAAGGTCATCAGCATCCGTAAAGCCACAATCTATTACTTTGCCACATTTAAACCTACTCAGTATAAGCATTATTAACTGTATTGTGCCCTACTCAATGTTAATATTGTTTCCACTCTTTATCCAGCATTATACTACGCCGCAACACCGTGTTACAGTTCTTCCAGCATCGGATATCACCGCAATCATGGTCACAGTTCATCTACAATCAGTCAAACATCGCAATACCATGTCACAGTTCACGAGCATCAGACCACGCCGCAATAACCGTGTCACAATTAAACCAGCACCAGACAACGAAGTAATAACCGTGTCACAGATCACCAGCATCAGAACCACGCCGCAATAACTGTGTCACAATTCATCCAGCACCAGGCAACGAAGTGAGTGTTAACGGTGTCCTCAATTCATTCAGCACCCAGACAACGAAGTAATAACCGTGTCACAGTTCACCAGCAATCAGACCAGGCCGCAATAACCGTGTCACAATTCATCCAGCACCAGACAACGAAGTAATAACCGTGTCACAGTTCACCAGCATCAGACCAGGCCACAATAACCGTGTCACAAATTCATCCAGCACCAGACAACGAAGTAATAACCGTGTCACAGTTCACACAGCATCAGACCAGGCCCCGCAATAACAGTGTCACAATTCATCCAGCACCAGACAACGAAGTAATAACCGTGTCACAGTGCACCATCATCAGACCAGGCCGCAATAACCGTGTCACATTCATCCAGCACCAGACAACGAAGTAATAAACCGTGTCACAGTTCACCAGCATCAGACCAGGCCGCAATAACCGTGTCACAATTCATCCAGCACCAGACAACGAAGTAATAACCGTGTCACAGTTCACCAGCATCAGACCAGGCCGCAATAACCGTGTCACAATTCATCCAGCACCAGACAACGAAGTAATAACCGTGTCACAGTTTCACCAGCATCAGACCAGGCCGCAATAACCGTGTCACAATTTCATCCAGCACCAGACAACGAAGTAATAACCGTGGTCACAGTGCACTCAGCATCAGACCAGGCCGCAATAACCGTGTAACAATTCATCCCAACACCAGACAACGAAGTAATAACCGTGTCACAGTGCCACCCAGCACCATACATCGCTGTATCCATTGTTTACCATTTCATCCAGCACTATGTAACTTCGCAATCACTGTACAAACGCTTACCCAGAATTAGACAACTTCTCTAAACACAATATCAAATGCAACTATTCTGACGTTTTGTGGAATCCGCAGGAAGACAGCCTTGCCGTGTTTTATGGAAAGTGACAATTTAAATTTAATTAGTTAATAACTTTAGCTGTATATAGTTAGGATAAAGTTTGGATTTAAGTCTGAAGCCTCCTTCGTCCGTCAAATTATAAAGCCCGCTCTTTCTCTAGTAGTGACTCTGAAATAGATATTTTCTATTTCCGAAAATACGGAGAGAAGCCAAGATCCAAGCAGTTAGCTGGCTTTCCAACCCGGTGGTAACGGACAATGTTCTAACAACCGTTTATGACAAGAACCACCTGCCAATAATAAACTCAGCAATGATGAATGCCAGAGAAGCCATTTCTAGTCCATCGTCGCCTTTATTACACTGGAAATGACATTGGGTATATCCTTATTCAGCCATCGTCAATCTCGAACTTCCCCAAATGGTAATTTAACATAGAAAAAACTGACCAAGGCTTCGAAATCATTTGGCAGAAAACCTTTCAAGTGTATTGTTGAGTTTTAAAATGACTTTAGGGCTCGTTCAAGTAGGCGGCATGTAATCAAGTTACACATATCTTACCCTTATACAATGTACCAACTAATGTCACCTGCACATTGTTTACTGGAGTATGATACCCATTCTAGACTTGAATTGATATACTCTAATCTGTCTAAAGTGCTTGAAATAGATCCAAAATAATTTGTAAATATTTATTTATCTCTCTGGAAATTGGACTTTTATTCCACAGAGAAGATTAATAAACACCAAACTCAAATTAGGAATTTTTAAAATAAGCTGTTGTTATCCTTAATACGTAAATTCACTTAGTATTTGCCTTACTATCATTAACAGTCATGCTTAATGCTCATTAACAGCTACTACAATATTCGTTGCTAAATTTCTATTTGTCATGTATTTAGATTTAGCAGTACGCTAAGAATAGGTCCATTGTTTATGGGTTTAAATAAGAGCAGCGCTGAGTGATGTAGCACCAGCTTTATTCAGCACATTTCTCAGCTCATCCCCCTCCCACTCCCCCCCCCCCCCGGCAACCACATATTCTCTAGGGATGTCTGAATGTTTAACCATTCTATAACCAGCCATCTGCGAGAGAAACTCACTGAACAATCCACCAATGGAATAACGGTGGTCTGGGTGCATTTTCTCCGCCAATTTGAAGTTATATATCATTTCTTAAATTTTATTTTATTAATATTCTAATTATACCTACCCCATACTTTTTCTACGGAATATTATGCCTAAAAATGATACTGTTTTATTTGCGTCCATTCCAAATTTTTAATCTTTATCTACATTACAAATCGAATATGCTACGCAAATTCAAAGACAAATGTAAAGTATCTCAGACTGCTATACGAATGTCTTTCTGTATTTAATCATATTAATGAATGCTCTACTTGAATATTCCACTATAAAAAGTTTTACATTGTATACAATAAACACACAGAAAACAAACCCACTACAAAACACACACGATCATAAACCCACACACAAAACAATATACCAATTCTGTCCTATTTGCGAAACAGAGCACAAATTAGTGCTTTATCATATAGTACTCATATCAAAAATCCACGTTTCAATAATAAAACTGTTATATTTTAATTCGAATAAGAATTTCTGTTCGTTACTGAATTCTTTGCGGAATGTAGTAAATTGTGAAATTGTGGGTTCAGTGAGTGGTTATTACAGAGAGTTGGAGTGATGGACTATGAGAGCAATGAGTTGTGAGTGCAGTTAATTAAAAAAACTATGGGTTTAGTTATGAGTGTAGCCAGTTATGAGTGTAGTGGAATTGAAAGTATAGTCAGTAAAGAGTGATGTGATTCGTAATTGTAATGAATTTTAAGGGCAGTGAATTCTACACAGACGGTAGCTATAGTGGGAAGGGTTTATTCAAAATGAATGTTTGCGTTTAGTTCCAGTTCACCTTCCTCTTATTGAAGTGTCTGCAATCTGATGCTGGAATTAATCTCAACATTCATCAACCCTTCCCACCTTAGCTACGTTATGTGTAGAAAAACTCTGTTGCTATATCGTGCTTAGAGATCGTGTCTAAAACATCGTAATTACCCTCAATTATGTCCCTGATGACGCAATGAGAATACCTCTTCACCTAGATTTACACTATATCTTGTATTATCTTGTAAACTGTGTAAACAAATTTTGAACTTCGTTTTCCGACTTTTTTGGATCTCTTCAGAAAAATACGACTTCTGATTACAAGAGTCGTCTGTGATAGCGTCAGATCCTAGACGCTGCACTAAGAGGAAGGTGACATGGAGCTATAAACTGATCATTATCAGCAGTGATTGTTTATAGTAGTAGTTATAAATAAGTCTGATGGTAATGGTAATTCAATCGGCTCTGCCATTTGTACTGCATGGAAGCAGACAAAAATTTAAGTATTTCTTTCCTTCCTGAATTCTAAACATTTTCTTAGTTTTAAAAATGGTAAAAATTGTGTCAATGAGTATTTACAAATACCATTGTCAAAAACATTTAATACAAAGTTTTGAGTTTATTGAAATATTTAAGCTCACTTGTCAGGGATACGGAAACCAAAGTTATTTCTTAAGCAAATAGGTGTTGAAAATTGCCGAAGTTTGCAGTCCTTACAGTTTTAAGTTGAATTATCACCCAATTCTTCTACATAAACTTAAATATTCTAACTCGTACTGTAAGAGACTTAATAGATTTAAGACGACACACAATTATTTCTGTAAATTACTACGAAATGAGGTTTGTGCCACGCAAAAATAAAACATTTATTCATTGCTATATGATTATTAAGGGGAGCGGGTCGTTCCTATCCCGCGCATGTTATATTTACAAACTTTAGGTACATGTATTGTCAAAACTAAGTAAGTTACAACCTTCAAATTTTTTTGTAGGCAAAGAGTACTCCTTTTTAAACATCTCTTGCAAACTTTAGTAAAAAAATCTTTAAAAAAAAGTTTTCTTAGGAATTTTTAAATATTGTGTGTAAAAAAATTATTTTTTTATACCAAAAAATTTTTTTTTTCTCATTTGTTTTTTTAGATAGAATGATAAAAGATGCAACACCATTTGGAATTGCCACTGTTCTATATGCATACCAAATTTCAATTCTCTAGCATTTATAGTTTTTGAGATACATGTACCTTTATATGAAAAAAACCAAGTTTCCGGGAAATGTCCGGTAAAGGCAAAAATGACTGCTAAACTAACCTATTTGCTGCTAAAACATCCCAGCTCCGTACTCAGGGTCATCTGGGTCTTTCATTTTCCTCTTCTAATGCAAGTTTTCTTTTCCTCCTAGCAACTCTAGCCTCCTTGGTCATGTCTACAGCAGATTTTTCTGCCTTTTTTCAATCGTATTGTATCAAAATTTCGCAATGCGGCAACAGACTTCCTCGCTCAGTTTGATTCCTAGCTTGTTATACACATCCAATTTGCTGGTGAATCCATTATTAAAAGTTAAAACTGCATCATATATGCCAAGTTTTAGAGTGTTTAGCCTTACAAAAACATTTTTAGGCACCTTAGACCAGACGGCATTGTTGAAACTTTCGTTCTGGTTTTGAGTCTTTTGGTCAAGGCATTTTTTTTAGAAGATCCGGATTGGCTAAATCTCTATAAATTTGTTTGATCTGTACCATCACTTCATATGGCAAATTGAGTGACTTATGGCTGAAAGTCTGATGTAGGGCTTCGGCTTTATTATAACCGCACCACGACTCCGGCCCCTTTGGACATAGGCCATGTTGCGGAGTGTCATCATTCGGTATTTTGTGGAAATAAGTTGCCAACACATTTTTAACCATTTGTTGAAGATCTGATCCATATGGCTTATCGTCAACCACCTTTTTAAAACCATTGCTGTCACCATCTCCTAAGTATCGTACATACCGTACATTTCGATCTCTGGACTTGTCGGAAAACATCTAGGGCACCCGCAACTTCCATGCCGCCACTTGACCCTTCGTAGTTTTTGGAACATATATGATCAGGTACTATTTTTTTTTTATTTTCATGTACAGTGCAGATTTGACAGTATTTGGACATTATGGAAACATCCAACACCTTGCCAGTATCTAATGATGTTACGCTGACAACCCCATTCAGTGACTTGTGCAAGACCCATCTAAACAAACCGTCAAATCTCTTTTTGACGTTTCTTCACACTCATTTACAGACACAGCTTCCTCAATTGCCTGCTTCATACTTTCACTAGCACAATTTTCAACAGCTCTGATATAATTATGTTACTACAAGGGTCACCTATTTTTTGAGGTGGTAAAGGTAAGTCTAATAATGAACACAGAATGTTATCCTGCACTGATACCTTTTCCGATCGTTCTCATGCCGTAAATAAATTTCAAGTTTACCTCATATTTTCCATTCTCATTTTTTTTAGAGTTGTAAAAATTAGTTGATTCCAAACAAACACAACATTTCAGTTCAATATTCACAGCCAATCCAAATCTTTTCTTATCCGTAGTACAAAGTTCTATGCAGTCTTCGCTATCGCAGAATTTACATTTTACAAATTTTTTTAATTGCTCACTAAATATACTAAGATCCAAAATAACACTACCCATTCCCAGTTCCTTCATAATTGTCATATTTATCAAAGGACAGTTTTTTTAGAAGCAGAGCTAATGTTTGCATTAGTAGTAGGCCTAGGGCTAGGGCTAGCAGAATCTGTTTGGGTAGGCCTAGATTTAGAGTCCAACTTACGGTACTTGTTTCCTCTAAACTCACGTTTAGATTTAGTTTTGTAACTAACCTTTGCTCTTGGCATGGTTTAAATAAGAAGTTGTAAAACACTTCAAGAAACAATACACACTCCTAATCTACCACTAACTATGAATAAAGTGCAACACTTTTAGTAAAACACAATTATCCGGACACAAACACATATAACATAACCTCCTAAGCATATCAAAACAAATAAAGCAATATTCCTTTCTGTCATCTGTATTCCCAGTTGTCAGTACCAGGTTGACCAAACAGAGCAAAGCCATAACATACTTATAACTAAACACACATGATATATATGATTGTGTCAGCCAACATCTTACGAACTGCTGCAAAAAAATAGTGAACATCTTTTGTTTGTGAATTTTTTTTGGTAATTTATAAATTTATTTGAGCATTAATACTTACATATTTTTTAAAATACACACTTTAAAACTATTAAAAAATGCAATAAAAAATTTTTCTAATTTTTTTTAATTTTCATCGACCTGCTCCCCTTAAATCTAATTCTCTATAATTCCAATAAATGCACAAATGAAGAATAGTTTAAAGAATTTTACCAAAAAATATTGGAGGAAAATTAAACAAGCTTTTTTTATTATATTTTAAAGTTAATTTAGTAATGAAATAATTGTTAATTAACTTGGATCGTATTCTATATTGAACTTACATGAACAAGCGTGTTCTAATCTCAAGAGAACTAGGAGCCCGTCCAATAATGCAGAAGGAATAATGAAATATTCACTGAAAAGGATGTTAAAGAACAAAATTAAAAGTTTAATTAAGTTAATCTCTCTTCATCATTGGAGCCCATAGCGAATGAGAGGACAGGAATTTCATTTCTAAGGCGGGCGTCTTCCCAACGATGGTCTTTCTTAAAATTAAAATATAGGTTGGTTTGTATTTACAATTTTAGCAAAGATAGGTACTCACGAACTAAAAATAGTAAAACTAGCTTAAGTCTGGGAGAAATGTTAGTTAATACATTCCTAGACGTGATCTCAAATTAAAATGCTTTAATATTAAATCGAAATGCATATAGTAAAAATCATGAGTGTAGTTAAGAGGGTCATATTTTATACTGCTTTCTAAAATTATATAATTTCAATTATCTACAGTAATATTCTTAGTATAAAAGTCTTAAACTGATATAAATTTCTTTAGTTTTTACAAATATATTATATTATATAACTAAAAAAAATCTTTAAACTCGTTTAAAAAATTTTTAAATCTTT
>NW_025782742.1:0-33859 GCF_021130785.1 Homalodisca vitripennis
TTGTGAAATCTAATATACTATACAGCCGCATGTGAAACTGACTGACTGACTGATATATGTATACAAATTCTAACCTACTTCTAGAAGTGCTAGAAACTTTGAAATTTTTGCACAAAGGTAAATTTTGCCGTGTAACCAACAGGAAAAGTCTGAAAACCGGGAATTTTTACTTTTAAACCCCTCAAAAAAATTCCCGAAGAATCGCGCATTCTTTACCCTTGCAGGCCTTTTTTGTAAGCCCAATAGCGGGCGAACCGTTGGAGTTAGCTCGAATCTGACGGAAAATCGTTAGTCAGGAATGAAGTGAACTACAAAATAGGTCCAGTGACTTTTTGTTCTATCTCGTGTGGTTATGCCAAAAAACGCAGAAATGTTTGACATTCCAGAGATTTTTTCGCTTAAAATAAAGCGGGCCGAACGGTAGGTCGTAGCTCAAATCTGATTGACTCATCAAATTAGCAAATTACGTTATCTACAGAAAAGGTCTAGTGACTTTTTTCCCTATCTCCATTGGTTTGGCCGAAAAACGTGATTATGTGCAATTTTTTTTGTAAATTTTACGTGAAAATTTTGATTATGGGATCGATAGCGGCGTAACCATTGGTCGGAGGTCAAAATAAAACGAAGATTAGATTTAGGAAATAATGTGATCTACAAAAAAGGTTAAGTAATTTTTTACTCTATTTTCATTAGTTTGACCGCAAAACGCGATTAAGTTAAAATATTTGGACATTTTCGCCTAAAAATTTACATTCCGGGCTTGATAGCGGCTAAACGGTTGGTCGTAGCTCAAAAACATGTCATTTAATAAGTTTTATTAAACGAAATGTTCTACAAAAAACGTCAAGTAACTTTTGGCCCTATCCTGAATGGTCTGGCCGAAAAACCTGTTTAATAGGAAATATTTTATAATTTTTAGGTGAAAATTTTGTTTCTGGAGGCGGTAGCAGCCGAACCGTTGGTCATAACTTAAATCATAAATGTTCAATAACTAGACAATCTAGAGATCTAAAAAAAGGTTAGGTAGCTTTTTGTCGTATATCCTTATGTAAGCCCTAAAATCTCTTTTAATGGCAAAATCTTGGTCGTATTTAGCAATTTCAGGAGTTGTAAAATATGATGCGACTTTAATTTGTGCAATCCGTTCTTGTTCTGGATTTAACTTGTGATACTAATTTAACGAGTGACTACAACCCCACATCATGAATTGGCTGAGCGTTAGAGAAGGTAACATTAAACCACCTGGAATTTCCTGGTATGACCAGATAACCTCCTGAGTAAAATTAAACCCCCTGATGTGTTAACCCCGCGGTAACATTAACCCCCCCAGGGAATTTCCTGGCTTGCCTAGATAATCTCCTGATGATATTAAAACCAACTGTTCAACTTAAAATACTGCCTTAAGTTCGGTTTTTATTATGTTTATAACTAAACAATTCAAGATAGCTGACCAGTGCAGACTTTTATTCCAAGCTCAGTCCTGGCTAAACCAAAGCTCGCAGCTAAAATCTGATGGCAAAATCGAAAGACAAAATTAAATTTCCGACAAGAAAGGTCCAGTCACTTTTTGTCGCATCTCTAACGGTTAACCCGTAAAATGCCATTAAAGTCAAAACTTTGATTAAAAACTGAAAATATTCAATAAAATGGGTCCAATTTAATTCCGAATTCCGCTTATCCCCAAATCTGGCAAACACCCGAAAGGGGGCCTGGGGTGTTTCATTAACCCCCGATAACATTAACCCCCCCCGGGGATTTCCTGGTATGACCAGATAACCTTCTGAGTAAAATAAACCCCATGATGTGGTAACCCCCCGGTAAAATTAACCCTTCCCTGGGAATTTTCTGGCTTGACCTCATGTCCGAATTTTACCAATCACCAAATCTCTTAAGCCCCCCCCCCTGGGAAAGTTCCTGGTAAGAACAGATAACCCCCTGGTGTCTTATCCCCCGGTAACGTTAACCCCCCCTAGGGAATTTCCTGGCATGACCTCTTGTGCGAATTTTAACCAATAACCAAATCTCTTAACCCCCCTCTGGGAAGTTCCTGGTAAGACTGGATAACCCCCTGGTGACTTATCCCCCGGTAAATTTAATCCCCGAGGCAATTTCCTGGCATGACCTCATGTCCGAATTTTTACCAATAACCAAATCTCTTAACCCCCCCCCCCTGAGAAGTTCCTGTATGACCAGATAACCCCCTGACGGTCTTATCCCTAGGCAAAGTTAACCCCCCCCCCCTGGGAATATCCAGGCATAACATCATGTCCGAATTTTACCTATCACCAAATCAATCTTATCCCCGAAATTTAAGGCACTTACTTTGGGGGCCGAAGGCGAGTATACCCCTATAGAGGTATACGTAATAAATGATCTCATTGTGTTCTAAATTACGGATTTTATAAAATAGCAGGACCAATCAGAATACTTCTGCTGTATTTGCTTAATTTTAGGAGTTCATTGTTCAAGACATGCAAGCAAAAACGATTCAAAGCTTGACGTGGTATTGTTTTATTGTCTCAGATTAGGGTGGAAAGGTTTTATAGTCTTTAATTAACAAAAACAATATTGCCATCGCATGGCGAACATTACAGCAACAAACGTGCATGTCTATTTTAAACGCAAGATTACTGGGTGAGACGTAATAATCGGTAAGTAAAGTATTTAGAATAAAGTAATCACATTGTTTATACGTTTCATCTCATTGTAGTAGTTATAAAACAGCTGATAATTTGCAGCTAGTAGCTAGTGAACGTGAACGGCTGGCCGATCCCGAGCACTTGGCAGGCCGGTCACGCTATGCAGAGCTATGTATAGCGGTAGACTGCGTGACTCTGCAGGTCAACATTAGTCACAACCCAGGTCACATTTGTTGGCAGACGAAACTCTTTCACATTAGTCAGGTCAAATGTGATGCAAATGTCAATAATCAATTTATGAGATTAAAAATTTTAATAAAAATCTTGTTACCAAACTGAAGTGGGTACCGTCTTCAACTCGGCTGGCATCGCCGAGGCTTTTTATCCATAAAACCCGCCTGAAAACGTAACAGGTGGGGGTGAAACTGTTGAGAGAAAATATTAGCCTAAATACACAACTACGAGTATTACGTTATAAATTTAAGTATTAATAGATACATTTATTTGGCTTACCGCTGTAAAGATGTTACAACCTTATTGTTCACTTAAGAAAACATTGAGTATTTAATTCTTATACAAGTAAATATGTTGTTATTGTACTTTATTATTATCAATACTATTTATTTAATTCTCTACTGATACCGACAATCATAACGATATAGTATGCTGAATAATATGGTACTATATAGAAAACAAAGGCACAAGAAGGAAATTGGATCCAAGAACCAGTTTTGCAATTATTTCTCCAACAAAATATCAGACTCTTATTGGCGTTAAACTATTGCGGGTTGATTTATTTGGCGGCGAGTGTCTTAGCAGACGCGAATTTAACGTTTCGGCAGCCGGACTGTAGTACCTCTCCCGCATCAAACTAATATAATAAAGATACTATTTTATAATATTATATGATACAACAATAATAGAATTCTATTTATGGTATATTATTAAGAGGACATAAGAATACGGTAGCCGACAAAGTAAAATGAGAAAATAGTTGATATTGAAAAACGCTGAGGAAAACAGAAGATTGGTAGGACTAAATAGCGGAACGTATATTCTTTAACTTCTACATGCAACTGTGATCATTACAAACAACAAATATATTTATTAAAAACATTCAGTAGACTAGTGATGACAGGCATGCGATCTACAAGACATTATTACAACTATTAGGAGGTAAAATTAAAACAAATCGTTTTTGTGACCTGACCGTTCGTGCCGTTACGGCCCACCGAGATATTTCTTCAGTGATCCGGAATGTTAATTTACCAACCTTAAGGTTTATTAATAGCAAATAAATTACTTTATCACAAACGACATTGTGAAGAAACATTCTTCAAGTTTACGCCAGTAATCATATCTGTTATTAGAAAGGATGTATCCCTTGCTAGCGTCAATCGTAAATATATTTCCTAGTTTCTGGGAGCGAAGGCAATGTTTTCAAAGTAAAATGGTTTTTTATTAAAAATAATATGTTCAATACCCTACATAATATCATGTACGACACATTCTTTAATAATTATAAAGTCTTCATTTCATAAGAGGCACTAAGTATTGTTGTACTATAGAGAACATTTCTGGAATATATGTACACGCTCTTTATGTACATCTAAATTGTATCCCTGTTAAAATTTTGTTTTATATTTTTACAAAAATATTTTGTTTATAACGCAGGATTTTTACTCTCAATGTCCACCAACTTATACATTTTTAAGTCAAGAACTCCTGGTTTCATATTTCGATCGTAATTTTCAGACTTTCGCGAATAGTTTAAAATCATAAATACCTTTTATATAATTAACTGGTCCCACACCTGGGCTGTTTACACAGCAGTGAACGTTAGTAAATCTGAACGCGAAAGAAATTTCCATCAAGAACGATAGTTTTTTATTATACTCCAAATCCTTTATATCATAAACCTGAAAGTTATAGAAGATAGTTTTATAGATCGAGTTTTTTGTGCTTTTCCAATTTTATCAGTGATATTATGATGTAATTAAAGTTTAAAACATAGTAGATAGATGATTCATAGTATTGGTAAAATATGATGTTCCTGTGGCCTCGACGTACAATAACAAGTTATTAATGTTTTCACAGTAGTTTTTAGGTATCAGTTTTACAAGAAAGCCAGGCCAACGTCTTTTTTATGCATATCTTGTAGAAATGTGATTTATAAATACTACAAATTATTATCTTGTACTTTGTTTATCGTTATTATTTTAATGAGTTTATGGTTTATGATTATTACGAACTACTCTTATATGTTGTAAACTTTAAAATTAGGTGCATTTTGTGCTTCATACTCAAAGAATTTGCAAAAAAGGATATGTGGGATGTATCTGACTTTAAATAGTGCGCATTAATCACTTTTTGAGTTTTACGATATTTTAACTGGATATTTAGAAATAAAATCTTAAATTTAATATTTTAAATATTAAAAAAGCATATACTTTTTTAATAAAATCTAACAATCATTTGGAAACGTATTAATTATATATTTAAAACAAGTCCTATAACCTATGATAAAATATGAAGCTACAAAAGTGCTTGAAACTTACAATTGTTCTTGAGCAATAAAAAACATTTAAATGGCCCAAAATTTGATTAAAATTACAAAAGATTAAAAATTCCGACAGTTAATAAATAATTTAAAACACGTTCTTGTTACACCACTCATTAACAGTAACGAAACTGTGCAAATACGTTATTCAAAAACTGGTAGGTTTCCTTGACATTGTGATATGGCATTATTACGGTGGTTTGAGCAAAAACAGGAATAAACACTAACATTCCTCAACGAGGCATTCTCTTCCACACTACATTTTGACAAACAACAGACTTCTGTAATCCAAACCTATTATAAACGATTATTTTTAATTTTACATGAAGTTAAAAAGGATTGTCTTGAAAGGATACCAGGAGTAGATGTTTTTTGACAGTGGTAGACTTCTCAGACCACATCACGTAAACATGTTGTACTCATCGTAACCAAAAGGCAAACTCGAATATGGTGTTGTCCAAATCTTTAGACCAAAAGAAGATTGTGGACGCCTTTTTGACAGAAGCAGGTTTCTGCTATCTATATGTACGCATTTCCTCGTCAGATAAAAATAAAGTAAACTCAAATTTGACACCGTACAGGAAGAGAATTTAAACGTCCTGAAGAGAGGATTTTTACCTAGTCCGACGTGAATATATTTTAGTTATCTTGAGAACATGGTAAACTCGACTATGACACCGGAAATGTAGGCCGGAAGTAGATTGCAAGGGTCGGAAATAAACTTTTCTTTCCAGAGGTAGGTCTCTGAAACCTATGAATATACTTCCTTCATCGGGGGTTAATAAGGAGAAACTCACCTATGCCGGAAATATATTTCTTTCGAATCCAGAAGTTCTCTCATTTACGCGCGAAACGTTCATAAGAGTCAGTCCGTTAACCACTGATCGTCTTAAAACTGAAAATAAAAATAATAATTTATGTTGCTGATATATACATATCTGTCTTAGAAAAATATCATTCAGCACTATCATATTACGATCATATTTACACTAAGTAAACTACAGGCTTAGATTTTTTTAAATTGCGTGCTGTTTTTGAATATAAGAATAAATAATTTTACAAAAAACCAAAAGTACAGTTTTTTTACAGTTTTTTAAATATAGTTTTTCAAAATGCCACCATTTTGCTTCAACAATTTGTAGAGTGCTATTTTTTATATATATACATGTGGGGGTATATATAATTTCAATAAACATTGAATCACAAAAAGTACTTGCTCCACCGGGACTCGAACCTGGATCTCTCTCAGCCGGGTGAATGAGCTACTATAACACCACAGAGCCCTTACTTTTTAAGATTCAATTATTTTGTATTTGGTCGTATCTGTATATAAATGAAATAACTTATATGAAATATAAATTAAAAATTAATACAACTTAAATAATTTTTATATGAACTAACTTTACTAAATATTGATTTTGAATACACATAAACTTTACAATACAAATATACATAAACTTTAATACTTCAAACTTTCATAATTGTAATAATGTTGCCATGTTCATGTTGAGAGCAATGTACTTTGCCTTTGCTGCGGAGATATGTGTAAGCCAGAACCAGCATGGTGTTAGTGAGGGATTTGTCGCTTGCCCCTGGCTGACAAAGTGCCTTACAGTGTTTGGTTGCTGAATAATGCATCATGCCCTGAGGAGGAATAAACCTTTATGCATGTCTTCCTATATGTGTTTTAACATGAAAAATCACCATCACCATATCCCACGAAAGGCTATAAAAATTACGACCCTTTAAGTGAGTTTCTCTCGAAGTGCACACGTTTAGCATAATCTAAGAAAAAAAATGTTAATATGAATGTAATAAGCCTTTGCATTTCAGATGATAAATTAGTTTGGTTAGTAAAACTATATACATTTTTGTACAAATTTGAAATTTTCACTTTTTATCTTTAAAAACATCAATTTGATGACCACATATAAAAATGACACTGTTTAACCATTTCTGCTAATAACAAACAGACAGAAGTCTTCTATATATCAGTCTGTCCAACTGTCTATCCATCATTGCGATAAGTTATAACGTAGGTTCTAGAGAGTGAAACTTAGTATATGGATCCCTGGAAGAGCTCTTGCTTTTTGGTCAAAAGGTTTCGATTAGACATAAAGCATTTTTAGATTGCTCTCATGTGTAATCATGATGGACACGAGAATAATAATCAAAACAACAATTTTATAAACTATTGATTTATTTTTCACATCGATATATATGTATTCAATGTACTGAGCCGGTTCAATACCTATATCTCCCCGGCTCATGTGTGTTTTATATAGTGTATGTGTGTGGTTTATTGGCTGCAGAGGCCACTGACCATTTGAAGGCGTTTGGCCTTTCCGGTAGAGTGGCAAAGACTCCGAGCCGTGGTGTACAAGTTAGGAGTAGCTCCAGTTAAAAATTTTGTTTAAATAAGTGTTTTTGTTAGATTTGCTGAGCTGTTTCCTTCTAACATGTGCGGCTAGGTTTACGGCCCCTCACTGATGAGTAAGGTTTGCTGTGGGTGTGCGAGCGGGCGATGTAAGGTTTCAATGGTAGCAGAGCGTGGTTACCTGCTCTCTCGGCTGTCTCTCAGTTCTGGTTTTGTTTGTTGGTGTAGGTTAGTGTTAGGTAGGGGGAGGTTAGAGTACACATTTTTTTTTATTAGGAGCTCGCCCTAGCACAGGATACCGGGTGGAATTGGTTTAGTGTCTTGCTTCCTGCAGACTTACCCTTTGCAGGGAGCAGGGGACTCTAAATTGCTTAAACCGCTAAATTTACCTAACTGTACTCTACTTCTCCCCTATCAATGTGTTGTTTTGTTATATTTATTGCTTCTGTGTTTGTAGGTTGTGGTTAGTGTATATTTGCAGGGTATCCTTCTATTAGGTAGCAGGTATTAAGTTTCTTCACTTGGACCTCGTCCAGTGTAAGCCCTTTGTGAGTTGAGTCCACTTAGTTTACTAAGTAATTGTTGCGTACGCTTTGTTGTATTTATTTTTGTCTTAATTGTTTGGTATGGCGTTTTCCCTGGTGCCTGAACATCTGCGAAAGCCCGAGTTGGTTTTTGAGGTCCTGGCGAGAGGACAGAAGCCCGAGGGAGATGTGAGGGCATTAAGAGCTCAATTACGGGATTGTTATAGCGTTGGACCGCAGCTGGAATGCAGAGTTCCAAATTAATACTGAATTTGAGTTTTGTAAAACCCGAATGGAAGAGTTAGAAGGACGATATTAATTTTTGAGTCACTTCCCATGTCCGGGTCAGCGAAGGCTAGATTGGCCTCTCAACTTTTACATTGGCGTGACAGAATAGTTTTTACTTATGTCAGCTCCTAGTTTAGACTCTGATATTAAAAGTCGGGGCCTTTTCGGCCAGTAACAAATTAAAACAAGCCTTAGATGGTTTGAGTGAGGTGCGCTCGGTGAAAGAGAAGGGGGTACTATTTACCGCTGTCCACTCCAACGGAGGTTCCCACTACCATTACCTTTGCTAACCGTCCTCCGGCTCTTTCTTTCGAGCCTCCCAGAGTTACTATGTCTCCGGATGGGGTAGTGGCCCCCCCTGAAGCGGCTGGTGAGGCATCATCTATAGTTGTGCCTTCCTTTTCTAGCTTTGGCAAATTGCCCCATCCTTTGGGGAGTGTTTTACAACACTTCCCCAGAGTTGATGGGCTTGACACTAATTTACTTATCCATTTCCTTCTGGAAGTTTTTAAGCTGAGAGAATTTCCTGGTATGACAGATGCCATGCTTATGCAGATTTTAGCGCAGTTTTCCTTAAGGCCGCTTTTTGATCGCCTTCTAGACTGACTTAAGAGAGGTGCCACTTTTGACCAGTTCCACGCCGAGATCTTGGAGTTCTTTGTACCTGCTCGGGTTAGGGAGCGCTTGCGGGTGGAACGCGTTTACCGTCCTCAGGCACCAGACGAGACGTTGAGCCATTTTGTCGGGGAGATACGGGATGTAGCCCGGGTGTTTGCGCTTGAGCTTGAGCGAAACAGAGTTGGTGAGCCTTATTTTGGAGGGCATTAAACCTGAAGAACGCTCCCGTTTGATTTTTTGTAGCCGTCCCGCATCTTTTGCGGATTTGGACCGCCTCTCCATCATCTCTAGAGGGGTTCAGGATGCGGATGATCAAAGGGAGGCCATGTCGAGGCATCTTCCTCACTTGCCTCCGGGGCCGGTCCATGCTCCGGTGCGGTCTGAGCCAGCGGCTGCTCCTTCCCGTAGGCAGCCTCCTACCTGTTATGGCTGCAAGCAAGTGGGACATATTAGACCGTTTTGCCCACTTAATAAAAAAAAACTAGTAAGCTTGCGGACGAGTAAGCCCGACTCGTGCCGTAAAGGTAATTTTGAGGGCAAAAAATGTACATAATTTTGATGGTAAAAGGGTTAGCTGGTTTAATACAGAACAGAAAGAAAACAGAAAGAAATAAGACTTGGGGACAGTTATCATCGTTGGCCGAGAGGGGAGGTTGCTGCTCTGGCCGCGCAGGGAGTAAGGGCTGCCCGCTCAACCTGCCCACAACTGGATGTGCTTGTGGGGAATGTGGTGCAGAAGGCCCTGGTTGATTCTGGGTCAGCACGCAGGCCTGATTTCTTTGTCGTTTTTTGAAGATCTAAAATCCTCTGGGCTAATACGGCAGGTTGAGCCTAGTTCACTTATCTGCTGGACTGCTTCACGCACACCTTTTACCTATTATCTGTAGTGCCCAGATTCACATCAAAATTAATTATTTCTCTTGGGATTGGAGCTTTTTGGTGGCTAAGGATCTGACTTTTCCTTTCATCTTGGGAGCAGATTTTTATCGGAAAAACTGGCATTGATTTTGGATTTGGCCTCCAGTCCATGTTTTCTTTGCTTTTCGCCAGGCGGGTGCTCGTTCCCTTTTCCTGATGTCGAGTCTCGTGGGACTGCTTGCCTTAGAGATGGAAGATAAGAGCTTGACTCCTCCTGACCAACTAGGACATCTTACGCCGAAAGAGGCTGAGGACATAAGGCAGATTTGTTCCAGTTTTCCTGAAGTCCTCACTGACAAACTGGGCACGAACCAATCTCTTGGAATACGAGATTCGTCTTACAGACACCACCGTCCTGTACGTTCCCATCCATATAAGCTTGCTCCGCCCAAGATGGAAATTCTGAGAAATATGATCGAATGATTTACTTAAGAGTGGGGTAATCGAGCCGTCTTGCTCAAATTTTTCCAGTCCAGCGTTTCTAGTGCCGAAACCTAATGGGAAGTCCAGATTGGTCCTGGATTATCGAAAGCTCAATGCTCAGATAGAAATTGACTCCGTGCCTCTCCCCGATTTGCATTCTGCTTTCGACTGGTTTGGTAAGGCCAAGTATTTCTCCATTTTTGATCTTAATCAGGCATACCATCAGATTCCTCTAAAACACGAGTCTCGACCTCTCACTGCCTTTTGTGTGCCTTGGAATTTGTACCAGTTCACCCGAGTGCCAATGGGCTTGGCTGTGGGAGCCCAAAACACTCACCAGGACTCCTGGATTCTATCTTTCATGATGTCAAATTTAAGTTTCGTGTTCAACTATCTGGATGACCTGCTTGTGTACAGTGAGAGTTATGAGGAGCACTCTTGACTCATCTGGAGGGAAGTTCTAACTAGGCTGCGAGAGTCTGGCCTTACCGTCAATCCTGAAAAGGTGAGTTTTGCTCAGCCTGAAATATCGTTTCTGGGTCATCTTGTCTCTTCTCGAGGTGTTTGTATTGATCCAGAGAGAACCCAGGCAATCAGGGAGTTTCCTCCTCCTAAGGGATGCCAAGGGGATTGCCCGTTTTGTGGGAATGATAAATTTTTATCGTCGTTTCATCCCCAATGTTGCTGAAGTGGCGGCCCCTCTGAACTCTCTTAGGAAAAAAGGGTGCCAAGTTTGAGTGGGGGGTGAAGCGCAACAGACTGCTTTTGAGCAGCTGAAAGAGGCAGTGATGCAGCCTCCAGTCTTGGCTATGCCTGATTTCAGTCGTAAGTTCGTCTTGCAAACTGATGCTTTCCTCCTTAGCCGTTGCTGCTGTTTTATCACAAGAAGTAGATGGTATCCGGCAGCCCATAGCTTATGCTTCACGCACGTTAACCCCTTGTGAGAAGAAGAGTTGTTCTGTTTATGAGCTGGAATGTTTGGCTGTCGTGTTTGGAATTAATAAGTTCAGGCGTTACCTAGAACCATAAAGAATTTTTGTTGGAAACCGACAACCAGGCACTCTCTTGGCTCCTTGCCCACCCCCGTCAGCTCGGGAAAGATTGGTCGCTGGGTAGTCCAAATTTCTGCCCTTAAGTTCACAGTGCAGCACGTGCGAGGCACCCAAAATATCATAGCGGACACTCTGTCACGCATGTAATCACTTACCCAACGACCACCAGAATTTATCAGAGCCGCCATGTTGTGGCGTGCTCCTAGACTTTCCTCTGGCATTTTTCGGACATTGTTCCACACCAACTTAAGGATCCCGAGCTGACTGCTATCATCAATGAGCTTAAAAACGGAGGTGCCCCACCCTCCTTATTTTCTCTACCGAGGTGCTCTATGCTGCCGTGACAAGCAGCGGAGGGAAAAACCTAAGTTAGTGCTGCCAAGCTTTCTTGTACCGATGGTCTTTCAGTATTTTCATTCTTCTCCTGTGGGCGGACATCTAGGAATTCATAAGGACCATCGCGAAGATTTAGGGATCAGTTCATCTGGAAAGGTATGGACCGGGATATTGCAGCTCGAGTACGTTCTTGTTGAACTGTGCTCGCTAAGCAAACCCGCTCAAAAATTACCAAGTTAGTTGGGTCTTTTGTCATCTGAGGTGGCGGAAAAAAACCTTTGGAGAAGGTTTTCATTGACTATGTTGGGCCTCTCCCGCGTAGCAAGTCCCGGAAATAAGTTCCTACTTGTTTGTGTGGATGCCTTCTCCAAGTTTGTTTGGTTGTTCCCATTGCGGAGTGCTACCGCGCAGCTCACGGTTGCAAGCACTTCGTAACCATTTTTTTTCAACACTTTGGAATCCCCGCCACCTTAGTTTCCGATAATGGTTCACAGTTTGTCTCCAATATCTTTAAAAGAATGTGGCTTTGGGCACGGAATCCGCCATGTGACTACTTCCCCTTTCTATCCTCAGCCTTCTCACGCCGAACGGTTTTAATCGCAATCTTCGATCTGCTCTCATTGCCTTTCATGCGGAAAATCAGACCACCTGGGATCAACAACTACCTTGGATCCCAATTTTGCCTTTAATACGGCCCAGCATGAAAGTCACAAGGACGGTACCTTTCGAGTTATTATTTGGCTTTCCGCCAAACAACCCTTTGGCGAACCTTTGGAAAATTAGCGGATCTTCTGCCACCTCCTGGTACTCCCAATGTGGAAAGCCACTTGGGAGGCAGCCAGGCGGAATCTCATTCGGGCTAGGGGAGTTAGTAAGGAGGAAGTACAACCGAGGTCGTATTGCCAATCCCTTCCAGGTGGGGGATCTAGTTTACTGCAAGGCTCACCCAGTCAGTTCGGCTGTGGATAAAAGAGCTGCTAAACTTTGCTACAGGTGGACTGGTCCCCACCGCATCTTGAAGTTTCTGACTCCGGTGACTGCCCGACTGGGAGATCCTCAGTCCGGGAAGATTTTCAGGAAGGCGCACATATCCCATCTGAAGCCTTGCCGGAGTCATCCGTGATTTCTCTTTAGTCTGTGCGGGAGGGTTTTAGGTCCAGAGGCCTGATCACCTCTGCTCCTTCTTCCTGATCAAGGTTCCTGTTTTCTTCTTTGTACCCACGCAACTCTTGGAGTGATTTCTTGCCTCCAACTGGATTTTCTTGGTTTTCCCTTCTGCAGACTTCAGGGTTTCCGGTTTATAATTCTTCAACCATTGAGGGAGAGAGGCATTTCGTTTGGTTCTTCATTTTGAAAAAATTAACAGAGGGGAGTTCCTCCTTTTGGGGGGGGGGAGTCTGAGCCGGTTCAATACCTATATCTCCCCGGCTCATGTGTGTTTTATATAGTGTATGTGTGTGGTTTATTGGCTGCAGAGGCCACTGACCATTTGAAGGCGTTTGGCCTTTCCGGTAGAGTGGCAAAAGACTCCGAGCCGTGGTGTACAAGTTAGGAGTAGCTCCAGTTAAAAATTTTGTTTAAATAAGTGTTTTTGTTAGATTTGCTGAGCTGTTTCCTTCTAACATGTGCGGCTAGGTTTACGGCCCCTCACTGATGAGTAAGGTTTGCTGTGGGTGTGCGAGCGGCGATGTAAGGTTTCAGTACAAAAATAAATTTATTTAAAAAATATAATCAGAATAACATTATGAAAATTAGTGTGGCTAAAAAATTCAATTTCTAATAAAGATAGACTTTCTCGAGTAAATAACAACATGGGTAAGGTCAATGTTGCTCTGCATCTAAAGCACTGCGGCCACGAAGTATCCTTGAAGACTGTTGGTTCAAAAAGGTAGACATTATTTCAGACATTTTTTCCTTAAATTAATATCTTAAAAATACAGAAATTAAGACATGTTTATGAATACATCACATAACAAACAATACAAGCTTCTTTTCCAATAATCTCTAAATTCTAACTTGACATTGCTCCTCATCATTTTATTTGTAATTAGGGTGAAAGTATGGTTAATTAAAAATCACTGGCATAATTCCTATTATTGTGAAAACATAAATAACTGGATTTAGTTATTCAAATCTGCATTGTTTCCCAGTAAAACAATAACGTAGAGTAAGTCCTATTAACTGTACATCTAGAACACTGTTGGATAAGGTCAACTCAGTTTTGGACGTGACCTTGCTAAATCCATCCCAATTAATGAACAGTTTTGTGTAACTCATGTTTTTCGAGATAAAACCCTAACACATGTCTAATTCACAAATTAGCATGTTTTATTAGTTCAGAAATTTGACACTAGTGAAGTAAAAAGTAAATGTATTAATTCAAAATTATTGTAGCTATACCTTAGCATTTGGTTAAAAAATTCCTTGTTTTTGAATGCAGATCTAGGTGCGCAGTAGTGCAGTAGTGTGTTTTCATCTTAGGACCCAGTTCCATATTGCCGTCATCCCGAATATCTATTCCATGATGAAGGCAAATGTCGTCAGGTTTTTGGAACTCCATATCGATTAAAGTTTTAATTGGAACCATCATATAAACGTTCTGTGCTCCAAACTCAGCTGTTTGTGTATATTCTTTGATGTACTTATTCACTTTTCTTGGCAATAACGTTTTGAATAGTTGTAGACTTCGGCTACTTTTACTCCCTTGAAAGTTACGGTACTGTGCTCTGGGGAAACCGCTACTAGCCTTCATTTGAAAGAGTGTTTAAATTATAGAAGCAGGCAATTCGAGTCATCTGCTGGTTGGGATGTCGTGACAGCTCCCGAGATGTTGAGGGCCTGTTGACTCTACATTCTATTTTCATATATTCAGTCTGTTTGCGCCTAATGTTGGTACACGTTGCTATGCATTTCCCTATTGCGTTTTTTATTATTTTCCTGTCTTGGTGGATTGATAAATATGATCCTGATCTTAAATACTTTAGATTATCGTTTACTTCGTAGGACGCGCACGATTACTTAATTTTTTAAGATAAATTAATGTTTTATGTACCCCTTGGGATACACGTACAAACATTAGAAAAACATATTGAAATCAATTAGTTTTGAAAAATTGCCAAGCCTTTTTCTCGTTACATTTAGAGGTTAACGTAAAAAAATTACGGTTTGTTATGTGTGAGTAAGCAAGATAAATAAAATTAAAATTGCTACCAATTAAATCCGGAGATGAAAAGACAGGTGAGACATGAGGTATAAAGGGTGCGTTTCAAGATGGATGCCAACTCACCAATGTTGAACTTGGTTCTTGCCTTGCCTCGGTTCATCCGAGGGTGGTGGGAGGGGATGGAGTGGTATCCACAAGAGAACGGGTCACTTTCACTGAGAATCTTCATTGGCATCGGGGTAGGAACAAGTTTAGAGAGGAACCAGCACGAGAACAAAGGGTTAAGCGACTGTAGCCGGACCAGATCACCTCCGAATTGAGCTACGATACACACACTAACGAGTACGAGACAGAGGGCATCGAGACTCAAGACGGCACTACTTTGCCCAAGAGAGACAGGCGTAGCGAGCTCCAGCGAGACTACGACAAGTACGAAACTTTGGAGAGACAGCGACGGCTACTACGGTACAACTAACTGGACGGGGGACAGACAGACAATACCACGCGATGTGTCCACCAATGAGAGAAGGCCGTTTAAATCGGAAAACAGGTTCAAGGGTCACTCTGTGATAATCACTTCACCAATATTGATTTTGTCATGAACTATTTTAAAGATAGCAAGGAATCTTATGCTAAATATTAGACAGGAAACCTACTCTACTGAATATATTCTAAAATATAACATACCGTGTTTTTGCATCTATTATTGAAAACTCGACGGTAAATAAAAATTCCGAAAATAAGCCGTTTTCTTGAACGTTAAAACAAGGTGGGAATCAGTATTAATTGTGTGATCAAGGTGTCCAGTCGTATTTCATGGATTTCACGTATTTTGTTGGAGTTAACCTCGAAAATACGTGAATTAGACGGAACTGGCCATTAATTAGTATTGTGTTGTAAAGTAGTAGTACATTTCAAACTTGAAAAGTAAGATCGTGTCACAAAAAGTAAATTTCGTATGGTTATAAGCATAAATAACTAGATAAAGTACTTAGCTACACTGAGCCCTTAGTAACATTCCAAGTCTGACACCGGGGATAAATGTTGGGTTGTGTGTTTGTACGCACGCGTGCGTGCGGGCTCTGTATGGACTTTCAATTAATTTTCTTGATATATAGCAAAACCTTTTTTCTGAGGGAACTTGGTTGAGTTTGTAAACGAACAAGACTCTACTCGGGGAGACAAGATTAGGGTCGATTTAGATGTAAAAAAGAGTGCTTCAACAAAATAAATTTTACTCAAATGTTTCACATAACTGGCACAATCTTTAATTGAGAGATCAAACCCCTTATATTGCCTTAAAGATTCAATATTCCGATTTAAAACAAATTAAAAGTAATAATTTCTTTTCAGTTGCCTCTTTCTGTTGAAAGCCTTGAACAACGATTGCTCTTTATTAGTGGTTACTTAGAATATGGAACAAGACACAGCATCTTGTAAACAGCAAATATACTGGGCTACGCACTACACTTGAGTGACACACGGTTACACATTTTATATTTTCGACTCTACATGGGATTCGAAGCACTGTGAGGACTTTGAAGAAATACGAGTATTTTTTGAGGTTTTGATTAACCTAAACAAAAATTAAATTTGCGACATTGTGCTCAGTGCCTTGAAATACCACATAATCAAGAACTCCAACGTCCTTCATAGTGGGTTTTTATGAACAAATTGAAACATTTAATTATTTGTCAAACTGTTTAAATAAACTCATTTATCAATTAGGATTAAGAGAATCGAATTGTTTATGTGTGCTCCTTTCCCGACTTTTGTACTAAAATTTTTGATTATGTATCCAAAATAAATTTGAGTCCATTTAATGTATTTTTGGAGAGTATTTGTTTTCCTATTTACAAACCACTACATGATTATATTTGGCTCTGTGAAAAGATTGTGGAATTAAAACATCATCAAGGTAATATTGGATACTAACCAATTTTTCTGGCACCCTTAGCTTGATAACCTTGGTGTATGAAATATATTGCCTTAGCTATCACCTCTTTATTGTTAGTATTAAACTGGCTTGGCGGACAACCTTATCTGTGTAGTAACATTTGTAGATTAATGTACAAAAACGAGTTTCTTCACAACTTTGGACTAGTTCCTAACCATAGATTACAATAAAGACCAATAGATAGGACATCGGGTGCTCGCAGGTGAAGCCACTGCGGAGCGGCTAATACTCAACAATATGGCGGCGCGGGCGTGAGTCACCCTACTGAGGAGCGTCGCCTTGCACCCCCGCTCTTCACTTCGCCCATGTCGAGCTTACTGTAGCCACCTGTTATACAAAGAGTATGTACAGGCCCAATGATTGTAAACTTATGTACTTTCCAGTTTACAAGATCACCTAGAAAGACTGTTCGGGTACATTCGTTCTCGTGGAGGCTTCAACAACAACCCATCATGCAGAGAGTTCACTGGTGCCTTTTAAAAGAATTCTACTTCATAAAGAGCTACATAAGACGGAAACAGGAAACACATTGATTCTGAACAAAACATTGAGTTTGGTTAAATGTAAAAATAGGGGGGGTTTAGTGCAACCGTCAGAGGCTGTAGAAAAGCTCTGTTTTAATTGCCGAGTCTGTTGTTAAGTTTAATTTGAACAAAGGAGACATCACTTCAATCAAAAATTTAACTGAAAAGATGATGACGTCAATCAGTAATGAAGAAATGTATAAAGAATGGATTTGTTTCCAGGAGACCATTTCCTTGACAAATGGCCCCGAACAAAGCCATTTTGTACTTCTTATAAAGGCAATAGCTATATATAATATTTTTAAGTTGAGACTACACCATTTTTCAAATAAATTCAATGAATCAATACACAAAATTCAAACTTAGAAATTATCTCTTGAAAACAGTTACGTTCAAGGGGCAATAGTTCGGTTCATTGAATTTTAAAGTGTTCAAGTTTTTCAATTGTATTGCATTTTTTGTCTTTTGTTTTGTTTGTCATCATGGTCATCATGGAAATGGTCACCTAAAAAACAAATCTATTTCTATATTTTCTTTCTTTTTAGCGCAATTTCAATTGAAAAAGGTCAATAAACTAACATTTATAAAATATGACTTAAAAGTTCCTCCTCTTCTCAACTGAGTATTACAGATTAGTTACAATTAACTGAGTTGTAAAGTTGAAACTATATTTTATTGTACGTTTAAGTAATTTTCCATACTTTATTATAATTAATCTATAAATCTTACTTATTGCCTTACTAATTGTACAATAAATGTTTACAGACTTAACAAAATATTTTATTAAACCCTTTATACACTTTGTTATAATATGTAAATACATAAACTTTAGATATTGTGTTTTGGGATATTTTGAGCTGAAGGATTATAAGGTTTAAAGTCATGTTTCCCTCATCTAATAATTTACCCGCATAATATACAAACTTTGCTCATATTATAGTATAATATGCAAAAAATAAATAGCAAATAAACTCTTAGTTATACTTGTTTAGAGTATTGACTCAGATTGAATTCCTTCATTAATTACATAAACTTATGTGATTTTATTTGAAGTAATTACTGCAAACAAGTACAAATAAAGCGTGTTATACTCACTTTTTATAATATGCTATAATGTACGATACGAGGAAAGATATGGCCCGGCACGGACTGCACGGAGCGTTTGAGCTCTAAGCGGTCGCGGCACTCGTAAACTAACGTCTCACAAACAATAAACTTTCTGGCCAAAACCATAAGAGCTAATTAAAAAAGGAAATATGTTTCCGAAAACTTCAACTATTCAACAACATTTTCCACCATTTTTAATCTTGCCTGACCAAAAAACGGCAAAAGTAGCAGCCGACCTAACTTTTTTATGTCAAGTTTTAAAATGTAAACATAATTCTCGACTTTATTTAATTATTTAAATTGCAAAACTAAATTTTTTGAACATTTGAATGATACCACAGGCATCCATAGCTTATTGAATTCACTCATACAAAGTTTCGAAGTATTTTCTTTATTCTAAGTAGGATAGATCACGAGTTGATTGAAACGGGAGAACTGAATTTTTACACTAATCGGAGCGTAGTTTTTGAGTTTCTATCCACACGACAACATGGCGGACCTGGCTTCACCTGCCCCAATGTTGGCAAGATAGGCATAGCCCATCTATTTGGTCTTATTGTAATCTATGTTCCTAACACTTGACTGGTCTTTGGCGATGTATTGTACCCTTAGCACAGTGAAAACCTTGAGGGGCAGACAATACTTCATGTTTCTAATTACCTACATCCTACATAATACAACGTAGGAGTACGCTACACAACATTTTCCGTAACAGGCTTCACTGAGTTTGCACGCAAAGTTTCAATTACAATATAGCTGATGTCAGTCTCAAGGTCTCCTACAGATAGACAGATAATCATACAAAACAGAACTTCTTGTCCCCTTGTCGGACAAAAAATACTTGTACCAGCCTTTTGAGAGATAGGATTTGATGATGCTCAGTAAAATTCCATTCTAGTGTATGCAGAAATAAAGTTTCATATAAAATTATATATCTACAGACAAAAACTTTTCTCAAGATATCTACAAGGCAATGTTACTTGGCTCATTAATACTTTTGTTTATTAATTTAGGGTTTTTAACAGAGTGTTAAATTATAAAATCTCCACTAATCTATGGAGAGTACACTCAAGAGTGGTATGAGATCAATTCTTGCCACTTACTTAAATAATGACTATTACTCTATTTTTTACTCCATGAACATTTTCCAGTTTCTTTAGTGACAGGCTTTGCTAACGCTAAACTAAATTGCTATATTAAAACAAAGAACTTTCCCAAAACAAACATCTTTAAAAAATTACTTTAACAAAAAAAGTCATATTAGAAACTCAACTACTCATGCTATGATACAGAACAGATCATCATATACCAAAATGATACGTTTACGGTTTACGGTTCACTAACGAGGCTCTATGTTGTGAACAAGGAGTGATTAACGAGCGTTCCCCAGTCCAGATCATCAGTACACCTCAGAGGGCTCTATCAACATTATTATTTATACTGTTTCTTTTTGCAAACCTAAAAAACAATAATCTCTAACTACTTAAGGTAGGGCAGGTTACTGCATACAACTACACTGTTGTCACACGGGCCAGATCGACATACCAAAATGATCTGTTACGGTTTACGGTTCAATAAACGAGGCTCTATGTTGTGAACGTGATTAACGAGCTTCCCCAGTTCAGATCATCAGTACACCTCAGAGGGCTCCTATCAACATATTATTTATACTGTTTCTTTTTGTAAACCTAAAAACAATAATCTCTAACTACTTAAGGTAGGGCAGGTTACTGCACACAACTACACTGTTGTCACACGGACCAGATCGAAATATCAAAATGATCTGTTACGGTTTACGGTTTCACTAACAAGGCTATATGTTGTGAACGTGATTAACGAGCTTCCCCAGTCCAGATCATCAGTACACCTCAGAGGGCTCTATCAACATATTATTTATACTGTTTCTTTTTGCAAACCTAAAAACAATAATCTCTAACTACTTAAGGTAGGGCAGGTTACTGCATACAACTACACTGTTGTCACACGGGCCAGATCGACATACCAAAATGATCTGTTACGTTTTACGGTTCAATAACGAGGCTCTATGTTGTGAACGTGATTAACGAGCTTCCCCAGTTCAGAATCATCAGTACACCTCAGAGGGCTCTATCAACATATTATTTATACTGTTTCTTTTTGTAAACCTAAAAAAACAATAATCTCTAAACTACTTAAGGTAGGGCAGGTTACTGCACACAACTACACTGTTGTCACACGGGCCAGATCGAAATATCAAAATGATCTGTTACGGTTTACGGTTCACTAACAAGGCTATATGTTGTGAACGTGATTAACGAGCTTACCCAGTTCCAGGTCATCAGTACACCTCAGAGGGCTCTATCAACATATTATTTCCAAAGATATTAATCTCGAACTACTTCAGGTAAGACAGGTAATTCACTGTAAAGAAATAAGGCTTTATTAAAGCAGAAAATTAATTTAGCTTTTCACCAAATAACCAGAGAGATTTGACAAGTTTGAATTTGAGGGTGGTTTCTGCCCAATCAAAGCACAAATTATACAAATAAATGGTAAAATTATATTGTTTTTTTTTTTTTATTTCACAAATACCTTCTACAAAATTACATTCACAAGTCGATCTTTAATCAGATTTCAGCAAGGTCTTTATAATTACTGTTTAAATTGAGTTAGTAAAATGTATTGTTTTAGACAAGACCATTCTCACAAATACATTTTAAAGCCATCATTCTAAATATAAAATTTTGTATATGAATGTATATTTTTATGAATCAAAGTTAAAAACTGTTTGAAAAAGTTTTGTTATTTTAATAAAGCTATGGTTTTGTGAACAAAGTTTATAGAATCTACAAATTTTTGTTGACTCGGGATTTGACAGAACGCATGCTTACAAAACAATACCAATTATCGCCCAGTGCTATGATTTCTTTACAGTTTGTATTGTCCTAAAATTTTAAATTCGTTTCTTTAGACCTATCACTGGTTTCAACACATCGGTAGTGACTGTTGACTAATATTTCTTTTTGACTTACCCTCGCGTTCTTATCAAATTCAGTTACACTCAAAATGTATTTTAACATAAAATACGTTTTACTAACAAGTAACTATTTTAATTGAAGGAAGTAGATTTAAATAAATCATTTCAATACTTAAAACACTGCTAACTGTATCTGTAAGTCTCCAAATTGAAATAATTTACGTTCACTTACGTAGAAATATTTTCACAGCAATAAATGAGACATTTTCCTCTTCTCTTGGAAGCTACTAATAAAGATTCTGATTGGCTTTACCTGTTAGTAGAGAGAAACAAAAATGTACCATTCAATAGTGGAGTGTCCAAGCAGGGAAAATCAAATATACAGCGCCCGTTAGAGAGGTTTCATAACGTTCGATCAAGCAACATTAAACAACAATGCGTTTGTTCTTGTATCACGATTATCTGATGGAATCCGTGATCCCTGTGAAGTAGTACAGGTGGAGAACATCAATCAAGCAGCACTAATGTAATTATCTGATCCAGGTAGTTGAGATCTAGCGGGAATGTTCGTGTACTATATCCATCACTTCTAGCCGCTAACTGTTCCATCACATTTAACATGCCATCGAGAGGTGCTTTAAAACACTACCGCTCTAATCATAAAATTAATTAATATTTGAACGCTAATCTTCTGCCCTCGAGTTAAAATATTTACACATAACTATGCATTGTTAGTGATATATTGTAATTTTATTCTGTCCTTGTTGACATTCAGTACTTCCTTATGGTTAGAATTGGTTGTTTTTCAATAATTCAAAACAGCAGTCAACTAACTCAGTACTAATTATTAATCTACGTAGTAATTAGGCATTACGTTTATCAATTGTTTTGGCCTTGTTATCTCCGCTACGGGAGATTTCAGACGTGTTTCGTGTCTTAAAATACGTTTTTTGTGAAGTAAGAAACTTAAAAAATACAAAAATATCAATTTACACTTAACTATGTGTACTCTTTTGAAAGGATAACATGATTTCGGACATTTGCCATCGTTATAGGTTATAAAAGGTATAACACAACTTTTCGTGGATTTGAATCTATCCTCTACGTCAGATGTGGGAGGTATCAATACGTACGAATATGAAGAAGAGAAAGAAGTAAAGAAAGGAAATAAAAGGGTTAAAACATACCCAAAAGCTGTTTGGAGTCCAGTCCAGACGTTGACACTGCACAGGATGCAAGTCCCGAGCACAAATCACAAGTACGAGGATCTCACAATGTGAGATACCTTCCCTCTTAATAACAAACTTGAAACAAAAAGTATACTCTTTTATTATAAAATTAATATTGTTATATCATACAAGTAAAAATAGTTGATTATAAAGTAATCATTTTTAAAAGGACAATGAAAATTTAAAATTAACGTAGCTACTTGCTGTTGCTTATAAAGTTTCACATACATGTAAAACGTCAAACATAATTAAATGTCGTTGAAAAGAAATGAACCTCCTGCGGATGTTGGGTGAGAGAGGGCTTGTATGGTGCTGACATCTTGTTATGGGCCGCCATCTCCGTGACACCTTACTGACAAATCAGCTGTGGCAAGAGCCATTTGCACAACGTCAGTACGTAAGCGCACTTTTATTTCAGTACGTTCAACGAGACATACTTTTGTGTGTAAGAGATGGTTTCTTTGTAATCTATTTAACACGTGTAATATGCAAAGTAGATTCTGAAGAATCTACATAATTAGATCTTTGAGTATATTTATAGATATTGGTTAAAGGTATAAGTAATTCATAACGCCATGAAACTTATTTCCTTGTATACTTTGTTTTAATGTTTTTAACTTTTGGAGTCATAAAGCTCTTAGATTTTTATAATGGCATCATATATTCAAAAGAATTTGGCAGCACTTGTCCTGTATACAACACTGCATGTCATTAGATTCTTAAGAATTTTGACAGAGCACATATTAAGGTATTCGTGGTAACGGAGGATGGACGATAATTTGTAAAAGGTAACCAATCTAAATTAATGGCAGATTCCTAAACTTAATCTTTGTTGAACACTTTGCGTTTTACAATTTAGTAAGACCTGCGGCTACTTAACAGCTTTATGTGTCGAAAACTCAGGAATAAGCAGACTAAATTAAGAGCTCGTGTTATTGTGGCTTTATTAGTTAGTTTGTGGTTTGTGGTCAAATTTTAAAACTCGGATATCTATACTTTTTTATCCAAGAGTAGACATCGTTTCAGATTTGGTCTTGATTTGTGATTTTAAATTATTTATTAAAATAAAAATATTATATTGGATTATTTTAAAATCAAGTACACTTTATATGAAATGTATTTATTGCAGAAATTTTAATTATCCCTGCAAGATTCCTAGTGATTGGTCTTAGAGTGATGTTACTGTAAACTTTATACACTACGGCCTGACGCTTTCCTTTATCAGTTTATAAGTACTGTAAAATAATGATTTTAGGACGTAATATTTCATCAATTTCCCGGGAGAGGGCATTCGGGCGCCCCTACCGATTCTGGAAGGTTTTCCATACCTCAGACTCTCCGGTGTTCTGGACACCCCCGAGAGAGGATTTCTGAGTACGCCATGAAAAACGTTCAGTTTCAACAAAAGATTTCCGAAAAGCTTACAATTAATTTAAAACTATCATCATTTAAAAAGTTCTTGAATAAAAACACTTTACTAAACAGTCCACCGGAAGCAAAATGAATGAAAGGTCCCTATGAGCTCTCTGGAAGAAGATATAGAACTTTTTTCATTTCTTATTTATACTTATTTTTTTTATTTACTTCAAAGAAATATTTAGAATGAAATATGAGTGTTGGGAATATATGCCTACTTGAGGTTTTTGGTGGTACAAACAAACTGAAGAAGGTGGTGAATAGGAGACAACTTTTGAAGACTACAAAATCTGAATGTAATACAAAATAAACAGTCAATACTTTAGACTCATACAAACACTGGAAGAAGGGTGAAGCTACAGACTCGATTCTGTAAATAAGGAAAAGAAAATAAAAATAACCTCTGGAGTTAATTATAATAAGTTGTACTAATGCAATTAATAACATTCTACAAATGAACATTGTAAGATCTTTATTTAAACACGCTTGCTCAAAAATACAATGTTATATGCACCAACCCTACACCATACACGAACACTAAATTACACAGAATTAAATATATGTATTGCGATAACTACAGTTTAAATAACTGGTGTGTAAGCTTCGTTATAGCTTTAGCCTGGTTGTTGACAGGAGATTACCTTGTTGATTAGTGAACTATAAGGAAAATGTTATATAATTTCGATTCTTACAAAAGTTATCATTCAAAATCATTCTTTAATTCTAATTGCTTACGGTTTTAACTTGATTTCTATTATTAGGGGTTATTTGGGATTGCGCGATGGAGGCAATGAGACTATCGTTGCTAGAAGTTTTGATTACAGAATATAATATAAATAAATATTAATTCATGGAAAGATTAAATTCTAAAACAAATACAATTAGATGTTAATGTTAGATGTCTGCAATTAGTGTAATTATATGTCTACAATTAGATTGTTAGACCTCATAGTCACCCATCCCCGCTTAAGTTTGTAATATACTGTTTTCGGACTAAAAATTATTTTTAGTAAACCTCTGATCAAGAGGAAAGATGAGAGCACACGCAACGCAGGTGAAATCCACCTCAGTATCAGGTCCATTGCAGTGTCTCATTAAAGAATAGAAAAAGAAGAAAATGCAATGTTATTTTGTAAGGTGTTATTAGAAAAAATGAATATAATAAACCCAAATTAAACTTAATATCACAACGTCTTATTCTGAGTAGAAGAAATCTTTAATGGGAGATTGATTTGTGGGTTGGGAGAATGTTCTTTAATATGGGACATATGTGTTGACCTCCACAATGTTTTTTGTTTTTGGTTCACACAATGCAACTTTTACAGGGATGGAAAATGTTTCCATTTATAATGGTTTTGACCACATGAGCTGCAGTTTTGGCTCACACTGAGTCTTTGGGTGTACTGTCGGGTGACACAACCCAAACTGTCTTTGGTTGTATTGTTCAGGTTAAAGAGTTGATACATTACTTTATCGCCCACTCTAAAGGGAACTTGTACTCGAACTTTTTTACATTGTTTGGATACTTTATCCATGGCTCGAATCAGATTGTCTAACGCTTTACTCCGATCTACAAAGTAAAAACCCAAAACAACTGCTACTAATAAATTATCTGATTCAAAATTATAAAACATTTTTAAAATTTCTGACAAAATTTTAAAAAAATGAGATAATAACACTATAAAATTAAGGTTTTACTGAAAGGATAACATTGGCGATAACAAATAATAAACAATGTCACTACTTTATTATCTTACCTGTGTTTGTAACTCAAAGTTAGTTACAAAATTATCACCGTAAACTGCAATTGAATCTAATACAAAAAAGAAGACCAATCATTATGTATTGAACACTAAAAAATACAACAAACAACTACAAATATGAAAGACTATATTATTATATCAATTTAAAGAAATAATTTTTATTAACAAATTATTTAAGTGTAAATTAAAATAAATTAACTTTTGTAAGCCTACAACCGATTACAAATGTAGAACCCTAAATGTTTTACCGACCAGATTTAGACTGCGTTGTATAAGAAGTGATATGAAAAGCCGAATCTGAAGAACAATGCTCCTCTGCCTACTCAATTACGTGCTGCAAGGCAAAATGACGTTTTCCTCCAGTGTCGAAGATTTTTACTTTAATTCAATATAAAACGACAATCTAATTTTAGTTTGAATACTTGAACTGTAATAATAATGAGCTTATTATAAGTTTGACTATAAGGAAAGCTTTACCATTTGATTTCGTAATACTATCTCAAAATGCGACGAAAAATTGTTGATTAAAACGTACAAAACAGACAGAAGTTACAAACTCCGAGATACTAATTTTGCAATGACTTTATGAAATCATTATGAAACATTTTAATAATGATTTGTAACGTTAACAATTAAATGGAAAGTTATCTCAGCAAAGGTTAACATCAATACTATTATTGCAATATACAATTAGTGAAGTAAATACAGTGTTGCTGATAATTATTGGAAAGTATACTTTAGGTTGCTAGCAATCATCAATTAAAACTATTTAACTGGGTTCTATAATTTGTAACTTATATTGAAATTTGCTTTATGAAAAATCCAAAGTATGCTTTTACTGTTTAGTAATAAGTCATATTGAAAATTACTTGTTGTAAAAGACAAAAGAAATATTTAATTTAAATGATCTAATAACAGTTTGTCATTAAAAACTTATTTTAAATTACTACAACTAATTTAATTATCTGATCGTATAGGTGAAGGTCCGCTGCTTCGCTCGTGCCGTTGGTCTGTTCCTGGAGTGATTTATTTTATTCATCTTATAGTTCGAATGTCACACCAGATTTCGAAAAAATGGGCGGGTAATTTTAAACTAATTGGTGGTTTAAGAAGCAGCTGTGAATCCGAGGCGTGACAGATCGCGCTACCAACATTTGCAACCTCGTGTCGTCGCGACAGAAAGAGGAGCGCCTTTCCAGAGGACTAATTTATATTAGAGTCAGAAATATGGTAAAATATTTTAAGGGGAGCATGTACCTTTTTCGGGTCCCCATGTTATTTAAATGGGAGTACACTGCAACATGTCGGTACCATTATCTCCTAAACTATTAGACATATTGACTTTAAACTTTAGGGTTTTGTTCTACATTAACAGCTTTATATTTTTCATGCCTTTTTTTTAAATATCTCAATAAACAAAAAAATTATCGTGGTAGCAATTTAACAAAAATTTTTTTTTTAATTATGTAAATACAATATTTTTTAAAATTATAAAAACATAATATATATTGATAAAAAAAGCATGAATCTACTCACCAACTAGTCTGCAATAAGTGTGTAAAATTTGAAGTCTGTAAGTCTAATAATTGTTTCACAACGTGTTCCGAAATGTCACAAAACGGTACTTTCGGTAAAACAGCTTTAAAGTTTTAGTTACACTTCAAAACACATAATCACTTTAAAATCCACCTGGACAGTAATCATCTTCTTCATTTTTACTCTTTTTTCCTATCCTTCTTTTTATCCTCTTCTTTTTATTTTCCTTCTTGGACTTCTTTGTCAGCTTTTTAACCCTATTGGAATCGATTTGTTGAAGGCCTTCAACCATAAAGCGTCCTGGTTGGATGCATAATCGTTCCAAAACATTTCACTTTGGCCATTGCTCCTTCATTAAAACTAAGAACTGCATCACAAACCCCTAATTTTTAATGTCTGAATGCCAACAAATGTGGTCTTGGGTAGCCTATTCCAAATTACGCTATTGATGCTTTCATTAGGGTTCTGTGTTTTACCGTGCAGACAACCTCTTTAGTAGGGCTGGGGCTGATAAATCCTTATAGATTGGTTTTATTTCTTCCATAATAGATTCGGGCAATGAGTTTGTATGTTTGAAATCATCTAGCTTATTATTTGCCTGAGCTTGTCTGTATTTGCACCAAGACTCAATCCCAGGCGGGCATAGTTCGTGCTGAGGTTTTGCGTCAGTCGATAATTTGTGATAGAACGTAGCCCATATTGCTCTCTTCATTTTTTCAACATCTTCCAAATTATTCCTTATTGCCATCCCATAAAAACGTTGTAAGTGATCTATCTCTACATCAGTCAACCTACCTTGTCCTCCAAGTCCTTTACCATCCTTCAATTTGATTCCTTTTTTATCCCTCTTCAATCGCCGCAGTCTTGTTCCTAGTCGCTTCTGAATATGGCCTACACATTCAAGTTTTTCTAACAAAACATCATCACCATAGGGATTGTTTGCCACAACATGAGTAAACCCCTTAGAGTCCCCATCTCCAAGGTATTTTGTGTATCGCACATTGAATTTAGCCTCAGAGCGGCGACAAAGAGTCAGAGCTCCCGCCACCTCCATTCCACCACTTGTACCTGAAAAATTTGCCAAACAAGTACCAGAATTTTTGTGCTGTTTCAATAGGGTTTTGTCATGGCTTAGAGGTTTTCTGACACATTTATTACAATATTTGCTGAAACACTCAAAGTCCATAACCTTTCCTGTATCGAAGGATGTTGCTGTTATTACGCCGTTCACAGAGGTGAAGCCTCGCTTCTGCCAGGTACCGTCAAAAGCGGCTGCTATATCACGACAATCATCATTTAGGCTACGAACTTCATCAGCTGCCTGTCTAAGTGAACATTCACTTACCTCTGTTACAGCAGTAAGCAGTTTTTTATTATATTTTTCAATTCGGCTGTTTGTGGAGCGATATTCATCACAGCAGAAAATACCCTACCAGAATCTAGGCCTTTGCCGATTGAAACGTAGAGCATAAACATATATTAGATTCAACTCATACATATTTCTAACACATTTGGAGCTTATTACTGAGTCAGCATGTTTACATACATTGCAACAAAATATTTACAACACGATGTACTATTCCACACTTGAAGTCTTCATCTAGGCTTATGTCAATGCAGTCGGAACTACTACAATATTTACATGCAGTGAAAGATTTTATTAGGCAGAAATCTGTTTGTAAATCTATTATAATATTTAACATTGTTTATGTCATAATCACTAAATTTAGGCAACTTTGAATCATTAATCTTCTTAGAACTAGATGATTGTTTTAGGCCTAGGCCTATTAGATTCACTTGTACCTGGAGAAGCACTTAGTCCTAGTTCACTTGAATTTTTACGAAATTGATTACCTCTGTAAGACTGTTTATTGAACCTTTTCACTCTAGGCATGGCTAATACACAATAATATCACTTATTTATATAATAAATACACACTAAGAGTCCAAAGTTTTGATCACTGGCACCACACAAAATAGAATTACACTGACAAACACTGTTAGTAAACATAAACAATAACAATAATATCAATAGTGTAGGTTAGGTAAGTTACAGATGACTTACATCCTTCAAATGCATCTAAAGCAAGCAGTGCTACCAACCGAAAGGGAAAAACTTAATAATCATACAATTGGAGCAAGTAATATGTATATAATACATTCTGACACTAACCAATCCATAGCGCGCCATGTTGTCAGCTGAAAAAAGCGTGCATACATTTCTTAAAACACATTTTTACACATATTTCTAAACCTCTCAGATATAGAGTGTTATATATTTTTTGAAAAGGGCATAAAACATAGTATTTTTTTATGATATGTTTCAAAAAATCGATATTTTGGTGCCAAAAAGGTACATGCTCCCCTTAAGACGTGATTCTAGAGCTAAAAATAAGAAAAAAAAATTATACATAAAGGTAGGTCCGGAAACGCTCCATTACTGAGTAATGGCTGGCGAAAGATTTTGCTTTTGTTTTCAGTTACCTGGTGAAATTAAGTTGATTCTGAAAGATTTTGTTCTTGATTTTGTTAACCTCAAATAAGATAGATTTATAAAGAAAATCACCTGAATAATCCAATAAAAACCACTCTAGAGGTTGTAGTGTGAACAGTTTTTGAGAAAAAGTATGAAATTTACCATTTGGTACCATTATGGTATTTTAATAGATACTATTGAAGAACTCCGATTAAACATTTCTAATGGAATACAAACCATTAAGCAGACACCTGGAGTTTTTGAACGGGTCCGAAACTTGGTGAGAAAACGCCTGGTGAAAATGTTTCTTTTTCACCAGCTGTTACCAATCAGTTACTCATTCCCATCAGAAATTTCATTAAGAACCAATTTTCCCATTAGAAATGTTTAATCGGAGTTCTTCAATTGTATCTATTGGGGAAGAGTAAACTAATGTTTTTTAAACGTCCCCAAAGGTAAAAGTCCAAAGGATTTAAGTCCGGTGATCTTGCTGGCCATGAAACTGGTCCACCTCGGCCTATCGATTGATTTCTGAAACTCTCATTTAGGTGTCCACGAACAGCCAGAGAGTAGTGCGCAGACCTAATGAGAGTTTAATTAATAGATGCTCTGTCAAAATTCTTAGAATCTAATGACATGCAGTGTTGTATACAGGACAAGTGCTGCCAAATTCTCTTGAAATATATGATGCCATTATAAAAATCTAAGAGCTTTATGACTCCAAAAGTTAAAAACATTAAAACAAAGTATACAAGGAAATAAGTTTCATGGCGTATGAATTAACTTATACCTTTAACCAATATCTATAAATATACTCAAAGATCTAATTATGTAGATTCTTCAGAATCTACTTTGCATATTACACGTGTTAAATAGATTACAAAGAAACCATCTCTTACACACAAAAGTATGTCTCGTTGAACGTACTGAAATAAAAGTGCGCTTACGTACTGACGTTGTATGACAAATGGCTCTTGCCACAGCTGATTTTGTCAAGTAAGGTGTGTCACGGAAGATGGCGGGGCCCATCAACAAGATGTCAAGCACCATACAAAGCCACTCCTCTCACCCAACACTCCGACAGGGAGGTTCATTTCTTTTCAACCGGACATTTATAATTATGTTTGACGTTTTTACATGTTATGTGAAACTTTATAAGCCATACAGCAAGTAGCTTACGTTAATTTTAAATTTTCATTGTCCTGTTCCTTTTAAAAATGATTACTTATAATCAACTAATTTTTATTACTTGTATGGAGATATAAAACAATATTAATTTTATAATTAAAAGAGTATTACTTTTTGTTTCACAAGTTTGTTATTAAGAGGGAAGGTATCTCACATTGTGAGATCCTCTGTTACTTTGTGATTTTGTGCTTCGGGGACTTGCATCGCTGTGCAGTGTCAACGTCTGGACTGGACTCCAAACAGCTTTTGGGTATGTTTTTAAAACACCTTTTATTTTCCTTTCTTTACTTCTTTCTCTTCTTCATATTCGTACTTATATGAATACCTCTCCCACATCTGACGTAGAGGATAGATTCAAATCCACGAAAAGTTGTTGGTGTATACCTTTTAATTAACCTATAACGATGGCAACATGTCCGAAATCATGTTATCCTTTCTAAAAGAGTACACATATATTAAGTGTAAAATTGATATTTTTTTTAAGTTTCTTTCTTCACAGTTAATTTATCATACGAAAGATTTTTAGTATTTAGATACAATAATTGCTTTGTTTATGAATAATGTAGTACAATTTTAAAGAAATGTAAGTCTTTGCCTAAACAAGTTTGTATTTTTATCAAGTTACAAATCAGAATAAAATCTGTTCCACATAAATAATAGATATTATATTTTGATAAATTTAAAAAAAACTTTTTTAAGTCTTTTCAAGGAGTTTTTGTAATAGTCCTTTTGCAACTTCATGTTAATGTTTATTATGTAAATTCTTGTAATCTTTCAACATGTAACATTTTACAAGACTTTCGATATGGACTCTAAACACTTTTCTATTATCATTATTACGGATTATTATGTTTGAATACATTATTTTTCATTAATATTTCCATTGTTTCTAAAGTTATGTTAAGGAAACTTTATGCTATAATCATTGTATAGATTTGTTTAAATAATTTTCAGACAGTGTTTAAAGATTTTGAGTTATATTATACACTTATATATAGGCTTACTGAGTAGTTAGTTAATACACGGCTGCGGCGGACCGTCACTGATTACTAATTTCCGCTGTTCAGCCAAACTTGGAACGATTGACTAATTGGTGTCGCATTGTTGTTAACAAGGTAATAATATAGCTATTACAGCGGGAGTGTCAATTTAAGTCTGGAACCTCTTTTATTTAATTTTTGAACCATAATAGAAAGAGAAATACCCAAAGTTCACACGTGCTTGACTGGTGATAGTAACTGCACACTATCTGCCTTAATTACCGTGACCGGATAATCCCTAACTGGGGGATGGGGGGGAACCAAAATTCTTAAATAGCAGCATAGGTCCAAGTTATCAAATTAAAGGTCTTAACTTAAGCAGCAGTACAATTGCCGCAAACCGGACTTCAAAAGGTGGTGGATTTCATTCAAGTAGATTATAAAACTATTTGAATTTTAAAAACAATCTTGAACAATGTAAACTTATCTAAGGTTATTACAAGTAAACATACCTCAATTTTTAAGTACCTAGTTGAATCAACAGTAAGTGTTTCAAAATGTTCCTCACCTCCCAATCATAGATGACAATTGTAGTAATCGAAGCCAGTGAATGCAATTTAATTTATTACCAATAACACAATCTACTGTTAGAATGTGAAAAGTGGCAGATTGAGTCATACACAGCATCCGTCCACAGCGAAACTTAACGTTTGGGCAGGTATTATAAGAAATCACATTTATGGGCGGGCCCCAATTTATTTATCAATAGGTATTTTAAATTGGTGACTCGTATTTTAGCAATGCTCCGAAAAATGAGATGAGATGTCCTGCACTATAAGTCTGCTCTTGGTCGACAATTTCAAAGAATTTATTTCCAACAAGGATGGCGCCGCCACCACACTTTGCTCATCCTTGTCTAGAGGAATACTTGGATATCAATATTCCTTTACAGATGGATTGGAAAGACGTGAGTTGCAGTGTAGAGTGGATTTTTATTGTTCTTTTGCGGATACCTCAAAGATAAAGTTTTATCGTAGTAAAGCCCGTCGAGATTTGGTCGCACCTAAGAAAATCTCAAAAGTCCAAGATAGCTCAAGATATTCCTCTGATACTGGACTACCTTCAAAATGCAGTGGATGGCTGTTTACAACCGCCTAGTGACAATGTCAGGACGATGGTAGAGAGGGAACATTTTTGAAACACTTACATTTGGATCACAGGTACTTAAAAATTTGGTTGTTTACACCTTGTAGATACTTAATAATTTACATTGTATCAATTGTTTTAAAAATTCAAATAGCTAAAACTTAATCTGAATGAAATCCACCTTTTGAAGTCCGGTGTGCAGGCCATTGCTACTCTGCTAAGTAAGACCTTTAATTTTGATAACTTGACCTATGCTGCTATTTCAGAATTTTGTCCGACTCCTTGTGGACCGTCCCCCCAAAGGGGATTATCTGGTACCGGTAAATTGGGCATATAATGTCAGTTACTATCACCAAGAAAGCACGTGTGGACCTTTGTGGTATTTTCTTATATTGTGGGTTTAAAAATTAAAAAAGAGGTTCCAGACTATAATTGACACCCCTGTATATTCATGAAATAAGAAATATATTTTGTGGTATTTCCCGAATATCCATATACCATATGGTACAGTTTTACATGTAATTGTATGTTAATTAGGACAAGAGTTTAAATTTGTATTGACTCGACCTTGAAAATAATTTTAATCCTTTTAATTTCCAATTCTTTAAGAAAAAATAACACGTTTAATTATAAAAAAATACGGTCCTTTTGAATAAGTAAATAATAGCACTTAGTTCGGCAAC
>NW_025782743.1:0-28403 GCF_021130785.1 Homalodisca vitripennis
CTCGAGAGGACGCGGGCCCTCTACCCCATACCTTACCCATACAGAATATCCTGTCTCTCCGGAAGCGGCGCAAAAGTCCTTTTAGGACAAGGTGTAATTTTCTAAGCATCTTGTCCTAAGAAAACAAATTGCTAATTTTAGAATGAATAATATATTAGTACATAGAATACATTATCGACCCAACATAATATATCAATAGAATTTAATTAAACTATGCGACTGCTCACAGCAATCCACAATAAACTCATTGGCCTGCATTAACTCCTTGCTTTTGGATGGATGGTTTATAATCAGAACAAACCTATTGAGTCCAAGCGACAACAAACAACAAAGCCATCGTAGATGTATTGTTAAAAGGCTTATTGTAATGACCACGATCAAGGATGGCAATTTACTGATTGATGAAAATATTTGTAAAGTACATCATTCAAAGTCATTTATCATGATGTATCCATTAACGATACTTCAGTTATTACTCGGGAATTTTAAAGATTATCCTTACACTCTTTGTTCCTAATCCTATGTCTCATCTGAATTTGTAGCACTCTACATTTTTCCTATATTTATACATTTTTTGTTGTAAGGAGACACTGAGAAGAATTGTTTACAAAGATAAACTTCTATGGCGTAAAGTAAGTATAAGTCCGTAGGATACTTAAAAGAAATAAAACGTCTCCTTATATAAGTATCCAACAAAGTTTGTTACATAGTTTAAAGTGGTATTTAATACATTAAACTAAAAGAAGTTTACAATCAAGTAACGCTTTATTGAAAATAGTAAAATAAGTAACTCTTTTGAAGTAAATGCAGTTTAGAATATTCTATGAAGCAGAGTGCAAGAAATATAACATTTAGATGACGTAGAAGTGCAGATTAACTTTGAGTGACGTACGATGAAGTTCAGAGTTGCAAATTACTAACTGATAGATTTTAGAAACTTTTTAATATAGTATAAACTAAAATTTCTCAACTTTCTGCGTTATTAAAATCTTTACTTGCCGATGCTTGTGTTCACTCTAACAGTCTAGATACACTTGATTTCAATCTATAAAATATTGAACTAACCCCTAACTAATTAAGTATTCTTTTTGTGCAAACAATACTAGAGTGTTCCAATCTTATATTTCTTGAATAAAAACTCTGAAAATGTAGAAAGAATGTAACACAATTGCACGAATTTTGTAAATTGTTTTATGTTCATGTTTCATTTCCTTTATCGTAGAACAACACATACAATTCGAAAGTTACACCTTATTTAATCACTGTTACCACACAATGCCGAGTGTATTGTAACAGTGAGTTTCTGTACTACTTTACAGATTTGTTGTCATGAAATCTTTGATAAACACTATAACTTGTAAAACTTAATGCGACTAACCTTAATAAGTGGTAAAAAACGTTCTGTTACTACATTAAACATAAACATTTAATGTGTTGTCACGAAGGTTCTAACTACTGTTTAAGGCGATATGACTGTTATGCTTGTGTATGTCTGTAATATTATTCCATATAATACTGTATTGTTCACCAGACAGTAACAGACAATCCAAATCCAATCCAAGTATTAAACTCGGACCAGTAAACAGAGTTCATTAACGTTGCACTTGATCCCGGCAATGGCAGTAACTAGGCCCAACCGTCGAATTGTGCTGTGAATGGTTTCAGTTTTTTAGTGAGAGTTTTTACATTGTGTATAAAACTCCCCGTACCTATTTTGGAGTATTGTTTCCATGGATCAAGGGAGTCAAAATATCATAATATATGGTCCATCTCTTTACAGTTTACAGTTTTTCTATATGTGTTTTTTTTTTTTTTTTTTTTTTTTTTTTTTTTTTTTTTTTGAAAATCATATATTTAAAAATAAAACTATGAAATTATAACCAAAATATAGTAAAAAAATAACAAAAAACTTTTTTGTGATTCGAAAATTAAATAAAACAATAACGGTTATTTAAAATATTTAAAACTAAAATATCTTACAACTAAAAGTACTAGTTTTACTAAAAGGTCACTAAAATTCATTATAATAGAAAATTATCAATAAATTTAAATTTATTATTTTAATATTGGAATGGAATAACAAATAACTGATTTATTGAAGTTCAGTCCAACCTTGCATGTCCAATCTCAATTTTCTTCACAGTAAAGTTAACAGTTCGACTCTGGCTCCAATAACAGATTACTGTGATTTTGTTTACATAATTACAAATATGCATTTTTTGCATCTGAAAATATATCGCGCTTGAATGTAAAAAATTGGGGTTAATAACTTAATTTGACTGTAGCTCCTAAACTAGTAAGAATTAGATCATTACCACTATTAAAAACGTAGAACTGAAAGCTATTTCACATCTGATGCATTTAAAATCTATCCTTAAGTCTTTAAGATGGTTACTGACCCAGTCTCTTATCCTTTAGAATTTCTTTTCAATCTCTATCTCTCAAGGTGTATCTCCCAAAAATTCGAAATGTACCAAAGCTGTCTCAGTCTTTAAGGAAAGTGATAAATCTTTGATGAAACAGTACTTCTACGCTAAGCAAAAATATTTGAGCGTTTAGTTTATAACAGAACTTACTAGAAATTTTCCAGGATAATCTTTCACTGTTACTGACTCAATTTGGTTTTCTCAACAATATTTCAACCACTCACGCAGTCGATGAATTCATAAAGACTGCACTTTCATCTCTTGATGCAGGTAAAAAGCACTGCTGACAATTTACTAGTAATATATACGAGATATTCATTCATTCTGTATAATACAAGAAACCAACAAAATTATAGAGTTGGTCAGCATAGACTTCACCTCCAAGAACGCTTCCGTCTCAGGTGGGTGTTAGTTTATAAATTGCTAGCCGGATCATCAACTAACAGTCCAAAATAATTTTAAATAAAATCAAAAGATATTTAATTAAAAATGCATTCTACTACTTGGATGAAAATCAAATCAAATCAAATCATTTTTATTTTGCCAGAACATTACAAAAATGTATAGCAATAATACAATAATAATAATAACATAATAATATGTATGTATGTATGAATTCTCAGCATAATTAATTCTAAAGAAGCGGTAGGGAGTGCGTATGAAAAACTTTTAGTTCCTACTACTTATTTAGGTAGTTTTTTTAATTGACATCGATTTACTTATTACAATAATAACTGGAAAATATATAATTCATATGTTTATAAAATATAGAATCGTGTAAGCAACACATTTTATACAATTTTTAATTGTCAACGACTAGGTTAAAGCATTTGATACTTTTTTATCAAACTATTTCAAAGACTTTAAACCCCCAAAGAGTAAAATAATAGAAAAAAAGTTCACCGAAAATACATTACATTTAACTACTGTCTTCTTTTATTAACGGGTTTGGCAGTTCAGGTGAGAAGGAGTGGAATAGAGTTTGAAAGTTCGTGTGATGGTTTGATTGCAATATAATAAAGTTTGACGTCGGCTTCTCCCCAAGACAGGTTTATAGTGATTCCATAGCCATATGTGTTGTTCCACAGCCATATTTGGTGATTCCACAGACATATGTGGTGATTCCACAGACATATGTGGTGATTACACAGCAATATATGGCGATTCAACACTTTCTGTTTTTGGCTGTCAAAAGCAAATACTCGAGGGCCTAAAAAGTTTCATATTTTTCTTTCCGCACGACATATCGAGAATGAGTTAACTTATAGACTTCTAATTTTATAAGAATCTCCATTTATACATAATTAACACTGAGCTTAATTATTGTATATCTATAGGATTTAGCTGCGCGTTAGTGAACATAGTTACATTGGTCTTATTGGTACAGCAACGAGAAAATCACAGGATAAATAATTTTTGAAAAAACTGAGTGCAGCTGTATGAAATTTCTAGGTGTGACGTAGCCAAATGAAATGAGCAATTACATTTTTTCATGTAACCAAAGCGAAGCAAAATTCTACAATGCGTGGTCTGGCGTAATGTTATTTTGTATATGAAAATATATCATCATGTGTAAAAATTCCAAATTAAATGCTGCGCCGAAAGGATGTAATGAAAGTGACGCTCTTATCACGATATAGACTAAATCCTACCGCAGCATTAAAAGTTTCATTTGGATAGTGATTATTAAATTTATCTCTCTACGAACCAGTGAAACCTGTCAAAAATTTCTAATAAATTAATATTCACAGGTTCTGAAAAACCTTCACTGCGGTAAGTACGTTTTTAATTTGGTATATACCGTACAGCAGACATACATTTCGTTCTGAACTGTTTATGTATGCTTAATAACACTGGTATAACTCGAATCTAAGGAAGGTGATTTTTGAAGATTGGTTTAATACAATTATTATAAGTGTTATAAGGTTATGTTATATTCAATAACATTGATCTCCCTTTTCTATGTACTTTGGTTTTACAAAACCTTTCATATTTAAGATCTCCTAGATTATATAAAATACAATCCTTAAAAATTAGTAAATTTATGAACACTACAGAGGGTTCATGGGGCTGAGTTAGTTAATTATTATTTTGGGGATGCTTTTTCTAATAAAATATTGTGTGTATTTAGAAGTGTGGTTAAAACCTGACTCTAGGCATGCACGTGTGTAAGTGGTAAAGGACGCAAGTTGTGAAACCCTTGTACTTTTAAGGGTTATGGCTTACGATCTTACGGGCTATGAAAGTTTTTTCATGCATTAATTTTATGGAAAGTATCGACCAAAAAAGACACTTTCAGAGGGAACAAATTTTTAAATTTTTGTGTCTGGTTTTTCTTCAAAGTCATATTATTACACATTCTTGTTTTACAATTTGAGTTACTTATCAATAAAAATATTTTGGATTATTACGCATTTATTTTTCATATAGTAAATAAAAACATAATTTTTATGTATACAGAAGTTAGAACAAACAATAAAAGTACAATTTTAAATACCCATTCAACATTAAAAGCTGTAAATGATTTCAAGCCATTAAATTGCTTAGTTTTACTGCCGCGATTGGCTTCCAGTGGATCAATAAATAAGTTTCCGACTCGGGCTGTAAAGTGCATTTCCGGTTGGTAGACTTATTCTTCTCTACAGTTCTGTGTAGCAGTGATGTTGAAAACTGGGCATCTATCTTAATATTTCATTCATTACTTTATCAAAAAACAATGATAACGTAAACATTTAAATTCCGTTTACATTTCAGTGGCCAATTATAATTCAAATTTTAATTCCAAAATTTACCATCCAACATGGTGGCAAACATTTACATTTTTTTGAGAAATGCGTACATTTTCTTACAATAATGAACATAACATACGTCCTACGCACATACGGAAAATGTTGCAACAGAATAAGACGTAAGGTACATGAAATTCTAGAGAGAGAAGGCACAGATGACATTTATACCCTGGGAGTTCGCATGATTTCACACATTTATGGACTGTTCATTGAACCATAAGGCTATATGATCTGATTCAGAAACAACCAATCCGTTACATTTCAATCCATCACATCGATTCGTTTAGTACCCTTATTTCGACCTGAATAATCAGCTAATATGACAAACGTCTCTACCGGTATTGTTGCTGTTTGCAATATGACATCTTTTCGCTGTGTATGTCACATGTCACTATGAGATTAGCAAAATAGATTTGCTGACAATTTTGGTATACGTATAATGTCAAAATATATTTAACTATGTACATTTACTGACAATTTTAATATACTTGTGATCTCGCTATGAGTTTAGTGATATAGAATTAATAACGATCTTGTTATAATCTAATGTTACTACGAGTTTAGAGATATCGAATTGCTGATAGTCACATTAATTTCACTTAAACTACTACGTGTTTAGCGATATAACTTTGTCAAGTGATACAGGTAAAAAGTTTAAACATAATTTTATAAAAAAAGCGTGAATCGTACATTTTGTCCTTGATGGCTGTTAAAAAACTAATATCTTCTATTTTACGTCAGTTTTTAGTTGACTGAGGGGCAAAATACACTTTTCGTACTTTGGCGATAATCAATAATTAGAAAATCAACCCTCTACTACTTTTTATGAACATACATATATTTTTAACATGAAGGTATTAATCGATTCTCATTATTTTTGATTTAATTTAACGCAATCCGCTCAGTGATACCTTTCTTCTTAAATGTATTTTATGTAATCAACGAGAAACCCATAATTTTTAATACCTAAATTAAATTAAATTAAATGATAATTATTAATAATACTTAGCAGTGATCAATTCTGGCTAGTTTATGACTTCCAGTTGAACCCACACTGGGTACAGCAAAAACCGATGTATCAATTAAATCTGGGCAACCTTATGGATGTCCAGGAATAGTACACCACTAACTGCAAACGTCGAGATTCTAGGGTGGAAGAACAATTCGATAGGTTTAGTCTACTGCGAGAGATGACTGTTGAAGTTGGTGGAGTTGTTCCTTAAGTGTCAAAGGTTCTTACTAGCCTAAACATAAGGGTGTGCTATCCCCTGCCTACTTTGAAAAGAGAGGGTAGGTCAGACCTGGCCTCCCCTTTTTTTCGAGGAGACATGACTCGAGATTAGTGCCCTAAATTCTTCTTCGTGGATCTCTACAGAAGGCGGCCTTCTGTAGGCGGCCTTAATGTACAGAAGGCGGCCTACACCCCCCTTACCCATCCAGAATATACTTTTATTCAGGAAAACAGCCCAAAAGTCCTTTTAGGAATATGTGCAATTTTAAAGTCCTTTTAGGAATATGTGCAATTTATAAGCTTCTTTTCCTAAGGAAACAAATGTCTAATTAAGAATGAATAATATATTAGTACATAGAATACATTATCGACCCAACACAATATATCAATAGAATTAATTATCTGTGTGACTTTTCAGAGCAATCCACAATAACTCATTTGCCTGCATTAACTACTTGCTTTTGATGGATGGTTTATAATCAGAACAAACCTATTGAGTCAAAGCGACAACAAGCAACAAAGCCATCGCAGATGTATTGTTAAAAGGCTTATTGTAATGACCGTGATCAAAGATGGAAATTTACAGATGGATGAAAATATTTGTAAAGTACATCATTCAAAGTCATTTATCATGATGTATCCATTAACGAAACTTCAGTTATTACTCGGGGAATTTTACAGATTATCCTTACACTCTTTGTCCCTAATCCTATGTCTCATCTGAATTTGTAGCACTCTACATTTTTCCTATATTTATAAAATTTTTTGTTGTAAGGAGACACTGAGAAGAATTGTTTTACAAAGATAAACTTCTATGGCGTAAAGTAAGTATAAGTCCGTAGGATACTTAACAGAAATAAAACGTCTCCTTATATAAGTATCCAACAAAGTTTGTTACATAGTTTAAAGTGGTATTCAGTACATTAAACTAAAAGAAGTTTACAATCAAGTAACGCTTTATTGAAAATAGTAAAAATAAAGTAACTCTTTTGAAGTAAATGCAGTTTAGAATATTCTATGAAGCAGAGTGCAAGAAAGTAACTTAGATGACATAGAAGAGCAGATTAACTTTGAGTGATGTACGGTGAAGTTCAGAGTTGCAAATTACTAACTGATAGATTTTAGAAACTTTTTAATATAGTATAAACTAAAATTTCTCAACTTTCTGCGTTATTAAAAATCTTATTTGCCGATGCTTGTGTTCATTCTAATAGTCTAGATAACACCTAACTCTTTACATAATTTTCTTGTGCAAACAACACTAGAGCTCTCCAATCTGATTAAAAAAATTAATAAAATGTAAAAGAAGCATTACTGATAATTTATAAAGAATATAACATGATTTTATGATTGTTAAAAATGGTTTTAGGTTCATTATCATTTATCGTAGACCAACACATACAATTTCGAAAGTTACACCTTATTTAGTCACTGTTACCACACAATAATGAGTGTATTGTAACCGTTAGTTTCTGTACTACTTTAAATATAAACGTTTCATTTGCTGTCATGAAACTTTAAATAATCATTAATTATAAAACTTACTTCGAATTAAGGTATAAGTGGTAAAAACTGTCAATGTTAAGAATACTCAAAGTACTGTTTGAGGCGATATGACTGTTATATTTTTGTAAGAGTATAATATCATTCCATATAATACTGTAATGTTCACCAGACATTTAACAGAAAATCCAAATCCAATCCAAGTATTAACTCGGACAGTCAGCAGAGTGTATTAACGTTGCGCTTGATCCCGGTAATGGCGGTACTAGACCCCACCGTCAAATTGTGCTGTGAATGGTTTCTGCGTTTTAGTGATATAATTATACAGGGTGTATGCAACTTTCCGCACAGATTTTAGGATGGATAAAGAGGAATAAAAAAGATCATAATAAATGGTCTATCTCTATACAGTTTTCTGTCTGTATGGGTTTTAGCAAACTATAACAAAACCAAATTACAAAACACTTTGGTTAAATCTCAAGTTAAATAAAATATAACGGTTATTTATAATATTTAAACTAAAATATCTTAAAAAGCACTCGTTTTATGGAAATTATTATTATAATATTGGAATGGATCTTGCATCTTTCAAAGTTGCCATCTTGACTAATGTTATATCCAGCCAAACTTAAACCTCACAAGCACATACATCTGTACAGTCATTCATGACCAGTCTATTGTTATTACACTTTTTTGCTTGCTGTTATTACTTTTTTATAGCTCTTGCCGCTGTTACGTTGTTATTCTGTTATACATTGTTGATTGTTCCTGTTACAACTGATTTTATTTATTCTCGTTTCTTATTATCATTTACATAGTTTTTTTATTGTTGTAATTACGAGTTGTTATCTATTTTATATAATTTGTTACAAAGATATTGTTTAATTTAGGATATGTTTGCACTCATTGTTAATATTTAAATACCATTTTTCTTCTGCCACTTGGAATGCAATGTTACGATATAAGTGGGTATGTTAAATGTAAATTGGTGTTGGCCGTTGAAATAAATAAATAAATAACACGGAATAACAAATATTTGACTTACTAAAGTTCAGTCCAACATTGCACGTCCAATCTCAATTTTCTTCACAGTAAGGTAACTGTTCGACTCTGATTCCAATAAAAGATTATAGATTACTGAGAATTTATTAACTTATTTACACATATAAATATTATTACATTTGAAAATATATAGTACTTAGATGTAAATTAGTGCACTTTAAATAACTTTATTGGACTGTAGCTCAGAAAGTAGTAAGTTAATAGATCATTACCAAGTAAACAGTTAAATGTTATTTTTATGTTTATTATTATTATGAGAAATGTATGCATTTCTCTAAGAAATGTTAAAGTTTGCCACCACGTTGGATGGTAAAATTTTGGAATTATTATTGGCCACTAAAATGTAGGTGAAGTTTGAATGTTTACGTTTTTATTGGTTTTGGTAAAGTAATGAATGAAATATTAAGATGTATGTCCAGTTTTCAACATCACTGTTACTCAGAACTGTTTGGGCAGAATAAGTCTACCAACCGGAAATGTATATAACAACTTTACAGCCCGAGCCGGAAACTTATTTATTGATTCACTGGAAGCCAATCGCGGCAGTAAAACTCAGCAATTTAATGGCTTCAAATCATTTACAGCTTTTAATGTTGAACAGACCTATAAAGCTTTGCTTTTATTTCTTCCCTAACTTCAATGTACATGGAACTATGTCTGTAACGACTAAATATAAAATAAGTACACAATAATCAAAAATATTGTTACAGAAAAGTAATTGAGATTTTAAAAACAAGAATGTACATTATGACTTAGTAGGAAAGCCAGACACAATTATTTTAAATTTTAAAATGTTTTCCCTTTGAAAGTGTCTAACACTTTATGGCAGATACTTTCCATAAAATTAGTACTTGACAAAACTTTCATAGCCTGTAAGATCGTAACCCCTACAAGTATCCGGGTTCACATCTTGTGTCCTTTACCACTTACATAGTGCTAGTCTAGCTAGTTTCAGGTTTTCACCACACTTCAAAATAAACTTAATATTTGTTAGAAAAAGCATCCATAAAAGAATAATATTGGGAACAAACTCAGACTCTATACTACCTCTGTTTAGTTAATATATTGATAAGTTTGGCACTTTCCCTCCGAAATTGCATCTTTACATAATAGTAATATATTTTTCTTCTTGCAAGAATATAATGAATTAAGTAAAGAATGAATATTATATATTACTGTTAAAGTATCTTTACAACTTAACTTAAAATTATATCTCCTTAATAGAAAAAGATAGTTGTCCTAGAAGCAAAAGTGAGCTTAAAGTGTTAATTATGTAGCTTAAAATTGTAATTATATAGCTTAAAGTTGGTCCAATACTAAAAGTAACAACGGTTGTGAATAAGTAACAATTCCGTGACACGTGACCAAAGCAATTAGTCTCTAACGATACCCAAATTTCAGTCTCCTAGCTCAATCTATCCCTATTGCTTCCTATATATTATTTATCACTGTAAACAGGAGTTTTCCAGCTGCAACGTTGTTCAGCCACAATAACATTACCAAATGACATTTGGGTGATATAATGCGCTGTAATGCCGCCCTGAACATTTCTTCCTGACAACAACTGTGATTGGTGTTACTAGTCACAACGTTGTTTCAGCCACAATAACATTACCAAATGTCATTTGGCTGATCATAATGCGCTGTAATGCCGCCCTGAACATTTCTTCCTGACAAAAACTGTGAACGGTGTTACTAGCCACAACGTTGTTTCAGCCATAATAACATTACCAAATGACATTTGGCTGATCATAATGCGCTGTAATGCCGCTCTGAAAATTTCTTCCTGACAAAAACAGTGAACGGAGTTCCTAGCCGCAACGTTGTTCTGCTACAATAACATTACCAAATGACATTTGGCTGATCATAATGCGCTGTAATGCCGCTCTGAAAATTTCTTCCTGACAAAAACAGTGAACGGGAGAGTTCCTAGCCGCAACGTTGTTGTTCTGCTACAATAACATTACCAGATGCCATTTGGCTGATCATAATGCGCTGTAATGCCGCTCTGAAACATTGCTTCCTGACAAAAACAGTGAACGGAGTTCCTAGCCACAACGTTGTTCTGCTACAATAACATTACCAAATGTCATTTGGCTGATCATAATGCGCTGTAATGCCGCCCTGAACATTTCTTCCTGACAAAAACTGTGAACGGTGTTACTAGCCACAACGTTGTTTCAGCCACAATAACATTACCAAATGTCATTTGGCTGATCATAATGCGCTGTATAATGCCGCTCTGAACATTTGATCCTGACAAAACAGTGAACGGAGTTCCTAGCCGCAACGTTGTTCTGATACAATAACATTACCAAATGTCATTTGGCTGATCATAATGCGCTGTAATGCCGCTCTGAACATTTCTTCCTGACAAAAACAGTGAACGGAGTTCCTAGCCACAACGTTGTTCTGCTACAATAACATTACCAAATGTCATTTGGCTGATCATAATGCGCTGTATAATGCCGCTCTGAACATTTCATCCTGACAAAACAGTGAACGGAATTCCTAGCCACAACGTTGTTTCAGCCACAATAACATTACCAAATGTCATTTGGCTGATCATAATGCGCTGTATAATGCCGCTCTGAACATTTGATCCTGACAAAACAGTGAACGGAGTTCCTAGCCGCAACGTTGTTCTGCTACAATAACATTACCAAATGTCATTTGGCTGATCATAATGCGCTGTAATGCCGCTCTGAACATTTCTTCCTGACAAAAACAGTGAACGGAGTTCCTAGCCGCAACGTTGTTCTGCTACAATAACATTACCAAATGACATTTGGCTGATCATAATGCGCTGTAATGCCGCTCTGAAAATTTCTTCCTGACAAAAACAGTGAACGGAGTTCCTAGCCGCAACGTTGTTCTGCTACAATAACATTACCAGATGCCATTTGGCTGATCATAATGCGCTGTAATGCCGCTCTGAACATTGCTTCCTGACAAAAACAGTGAACGGAGTTCCTAGCCACAACGTTGTTCTGCTACAATAACATTACCAAATGTCATTTGGCTGATCATAATGCGCTGTAATGCCGCCCTGAACATTTCTTCCTGACAAAAACTGTGAACGGTGTTACTAGCCACAACGTTGTTTCAGCCACAATAACATTACCAAATGTCATTTGGCTGATCATAATGCGCTGTATAATGCCGCTCTGAACATTTGATCCTGACAAAACAGTGAACGGAGTTCCTAGCCGCAACGTTGTTCTGATACAATAACATTACCAAATGTCATTTGGCTGATCATAATGCGCTGTAATGCCGCTCTGAACATTTCTTCCTGACAAAAACAGTGAACGGAGTTCCTAGCCACAACGTTGTTCTGCTACAATAACATTACCAAATGTCATTTGGCTGATCATAATGCGCTGTATAATGCCGCTCTGAACATTTCATCCTGACAAAACAGTGAACGGAATTTCCTAGCCACAACGTTGTTTCAGCCACAATAACATTACCAAATGTCATTTGGCTGATCATAATGCGCTGTATAATGCCGCTCTGAACATTTGATCCTGACAAAACAGTGAACGGAGTTCCTAGCCGCAACGTTGTTCTGCTACAATAACATTACCAAATGTCATTTGGCTGATCATAATGCGCTTGTAATGCCGCTCTGAACATTTCTTCCTGACAAAAACAGTGAACGGAGTTCCTAGCCGCAACGTTGTTTCTGCTACAATAACATTACCAAATGTCATTTGGCTGATCATAATGCGCTGTGATGCCGCCCTGAACATTTCTTCCTGACAAAAACTGTGAACGGTGTTATTAGCCACAACGTTGTTTCAGCCACAATAACATTACCAAATGTCATTTGGCTGATCATAATGCGCTGTAATGCCGCTCTGAACATTTCTTCCTGACAAAAACAGTGAACGGAGTTCCTAGCCGCAACGTTGTTCTGCTACAATAACATTACCAAATGTCATTTGGCTGATCAAAATGCGCTGTATAATGCCGCTCTGAACATTTCATCCTGACAAAACAGTGAACGGAGTTCCTAGCCGCAACGTTGTTCTGCTACAATAACATTACCAAATGACATTTGGCTGATCATAATGCGCTGTGATGCCGCCCTGAACATTTCTTCCTGACAAAAACTGTGAACGGTGTTAATAGCCACAACGTTGTTTCAGCCACAATAACATTACCAAATGTCATTTGGCTGATCATAATGCGCTGTGATGCCGCCCTGAACATTTCTTCCTGACAAAAACTGTGAACGGTGTTACTAGCCACAACGTTGTTTTAGCCACAATAACATTACCAGATGCCATTTTGGCTGATCATAATGCGCTGTGATGCCGCCCTGAACATTTTTTCCTGACAAAAACTGTGAACGGTGTTACTAGCCACAACGTTGTTTCAGCCACAATAACATTACCAAATGTCATTTGGCTGATCATAATGCGCTGTAATGCCGCCCTGAACATTTGATCCTGACAAAAACTGTGAACGGTGTTACTAGCCACAACGTTGTTTCAGCCACAATAAACATTACCAGATGCCATTTGGCTGATCATAATGCGCTGTAATGCCGCTCTGAACATTTCTTCCTGACAAAAACAGTGAACGGAGTTCCTAGCCGCAACGTTGTTCTGCTACAATAACATTACCAGATGCCATTTGGCTGATCATAAAGCGCTGTAATGCCGCTCTGAAAATTTCTTTCCTGACAAAAACAGTGAACGGAGTTCCTAGCCGCAACGTTGTTCTGCTACAATAACATTACCAAATGTCATTTGGCTGATCATAATGCGCTGTAATGCCGCTCTGAACATTGCTTCCTGACAAAAAACAGTGAACGGAGTTTCCCCTAGCCGCAAACGTTGTTCTGCTACAATAACATTACCAAATGTCATTTGACTTGATCATAATGGCGCTGTAATATAATGCCGCCCTGAACATTGCTTCCTGACAAAAAACTGTGAACGGTGGATTACTAGCCACAACGTTGTTTCAGCCACAATAACATTACCAAATGTCATTTGGCTGATCATAATGCGCTGTAATGCCGCCCTGAACATTTCTTCCTGACAAAAACTGTGAACGGTGTTACTAGCCACAACGTTGTTTCAGCCACAATAACATTACCAAATGTCATTTGGCTGATCATAATGCGCTGTATAATGCCGCTCTGAACATTTGATCCTGACAAAACAGTGAACGGAGTTCCTAGCCGCAACGTTGTTCTGCTACAATAACATTACCAAATGTCATTTGGCTGATCATAATGCGCTGTAATGCCGCTCTGAACATTTCTTCCTGACAAAAACAGTGAACGGAGTTCCTAGCCACAACGTTGTTCTGCTACAATAACATTACCAAATGTCATTTGGCTGATCATAATGCGCTGTATAATGCCGCTCTGAACATTTCATCCTGACAAAACAGTGAACGGAATTCCTAGCCGCAACGTTGTTCTGCTACAATAACATTACCAAATGTCATTTGGCTGATCATAATGCGCTGTAATGCCGCTCTGAACATTGCTTCCTGACAAAAACAGTGAACGGAGTTTCCTAGCCCGCAACGTTGTTCTGCTACAATAACATTACCAAATGTCATTTGGCTGATCATAATGCGCTGTAATGCCGCCCTGAACATTGCTTCCTGACAAAAACAGTGAACGGTGTTAATAGCCACAACGTTGTTTCAGCCACAATAACATTACCAAATGTCATTTGGCTGATCATAATGCGCTGTAATTCCGCTCTGAACATTGCTTCCTGACAAAAACAGTGAACGGAGTTCCTAGCCGCAACGTTGTTCTGCTACAATAACATTACCAAATGTCATTTGGCTGATCATAATGCGCTGTAATGCCGCTCTGAACATTGCTTCCTGACAAAAACAGTGAACGGAGTACCTAGCCTTAACGTTGTTCTGCTACAATAACATTACAAAATGTCATTTGGCTGATCATAATGCGCTGTAATGCCGCTCTGAACATTGCTTCCTGACAAAAACTGTGAACGGTGTTACTAGCCACAACGTTGTTTCAGCCACAATAACATTACCAAATGTCATTTGGCTGATCATAATGCGCTGTAATGCCGCCCTGAACATTTCTTCCTGACAAAAACTGTGAACGGTGTTACTAGCCACAACGTTGTTTCAGCCACAATAACATTACCAAATGTCATTTGGCTGATCATAATGCGCTGTATAATGCCGCTCTGAACATTTGATCCTGACAAAACAGTGAACGGAGTTCCTAGCCGCAACGTTGTTCTGCTACAATAACATTACCAAATGTCATTTGGCTGATCATAATGCGCTGTAATGCCGCTCTGAACATTTCTTCCTGACAAAAACAGTGAACGGAGTTCCTAGCCACAACGTTGTTCTGCTACAATAACATTACCAAATGTCATTTGGCTGATCATAATGCGCTGTAATGCCGCTCTGAACATTGCTTCCTGACAAAAACTGTGAACGGTGTTACTAGCCACAACGTTGTTTCAGCCACAATAACATTACCAAATGTCATTTGGCTGATCATAATGCGCTGTAATGCCGCCCTGAACATTTCTTCCTGACAAAAACTGTGAACGGTGTTACTAGCCACAACGTTGTTTCAGCCACAATAACATTACCAAATGTCATTTGGCTGATCATAATGCGCTGTATAATGCCGCTCTGAACATTTGATCCTGACAAAAACAGTGAACGGAGTTCCTAGCCGCAACGTTGTTCTGCTACAATAACATTACCAAATGTCATTTGGCTGATCATAATGCGCTGTAATGCCGCTCTGAACATTTCTTCCTGACAAAAACAGTGAACGGAGTTCCTAGCCACAACGTTGTTCTGCTACAATAACATTACCAAATGTCATTTGGCTGATCATAATGCGCTGTATAATGCCGCTCTGAACATTTCATCCTGACAAAACAGTGAACGGAATTCCTAGCCGCAACGTTGTTCTGCTACAATAACATTACCAAATGTCATTTGGCTGATCATAATGCGCTGTAATGCCGCTCTGAACATTTCTTCCTGACAAAAACAGTGAACGGAGTTCCTAGCCGCAACGTTGTTCTGCTACAATAACATTACCAAATGTTCATTTGGCTGATCATAATGCGCTGTGATGCCGCCCTGAACATTTCTTCCTGACAAAAAACTGTGAACGGTGTTATTAGCCACAACGTTGTTTCAGCCACAATAACATTACCAAATGTCATTTGGCTGATCATAATGCGCTGTAATGCCGCTCTGAACATTTCTTCCTGACAAAAACAGTGAACGGAGTTCCTAGCTGCAACGTTGTTCTGCTACAATAACATTACCAAATGTCATTTGGCTGATCAAAATGCGCTGTATAATGCCGCTCTGAACATTTCATCCTGACAAAACAGTGAACGGAGTTCCTAGCCGCAACGTTGTTCTGCTACAATAACATTACCAAATGACATTTGGCTGATCATAATGCGCTGTGATGCCGCCCTGAACATTTCTTCCTGACAAAAACTGTGAACGGTGTTAATAGCCACAACGTTGTTTCAGCCACAATAACATTACCAAATGTCATTTGGCTGATCATAATGCGCTGTGATGCCGCCCTGAACATTTCTTCCTGACAAAAACTGTGAACGGTGTTACTAGCCACAACGTTGTTTTAGCCACAATAACATTACCAGATGCCATTTGGCTGATCATAATGCGCTGTGATGCCGCCCTGAACATTTCTTCCTGACAAAAACTGTGAACGGTGTTACTAGCCACAACGTTGTTTCAGCCACAATAACATTACCAAATGTCATTTGGCTGATCATAATGCGCTGTAATGCCGCCCTGAACATTTGATCCTGACAAAAACTGTGAACGGTGTTACTAGCCACAACGTTGTTTCAGCCACAATAACATTACCAGATGCCATTTGGCTGATCATAATGCGCTGTGATGCCGCCCTGAACATTTCTTCCTGACAAAAACGGTGACCGGTGTTACTAGCCACAATATCATTACCAAATGTCATTTGGCTGATCATAATGCGCTGTAATGCCGCCCTGAACATTTGATCCTGACAAAAACTGTGAACGGTGTTACTAGCCACAACGTTGTTTCAGCCACAATAACATTACCAGATGCCATTTGGCTAATCATAATGCGCTGTGATGCCGCCCTGAACATTTCTTCCTGACAAAAACGGTGACCGGTGTTACTAGCCACAATAACATTACCAAATGTCATTTGGCTGATCATAATGCGCTGTAATGCCGCCCTGAACATTTCTTCCTGACAAAAACTGTGAACGGTGTCACTAGCCACAACGTTGTTTCAGCCACAATAACATTACCAGATGCCATTTGGCTGATCATAATGCGCTGTGATGCCGCCCTGAATATTTTCTTCCTGACAAAAACGGTGACCGGTGTTACTAGCCACAATATCATTACCAAATGTCATTTGGCTGATAATAATGCGCTGTAATGCCGCCCTGAACATTTCTTTCTGACAACAACGGTGAACTGTGTTACTAACCACAACGTTGTTTCGGCCACAATAACACCAAATGTCATTTTTCTGGTAATAAAACACTGTAATGGCACCCTGGACCCTTGGCAATCATCGTGGACAGAGGTTTCCAGCCTCAACGTATAAATGTCAATAACATTTTCTGGTATGTTATTTCTCCAATTTCTAACTGGATTAAATATGTAAAATATTTAAAAATCCTGGCGATACATTAATATAACTCATGTTTTGATCTATCCTATATAATTATTTTGTCTCTTTAACCTTGAATGCAGTTTTTTGCCTCATAGTTTCATTCTACTTTCTCATTTCTGCATTTAAACTTAGTAAATGAAATGAATATTAGTTTCAAATGTCAATGAGTGAGCCTTATTTAATAAAAGAGAGTCTCCCCATGGTGGTGTCACTCTGATTTTGAAAGGATTGTACACTATATAATTTTGAAAATCATATATATATGAAAGCTTGTGGAAAAAATTAATATAATATAACCTTATAACAATTACAATTGTTACAGAAAAGGTTTTCAGAACCTGTTAATACTAATTTATTAGAAGTTTTTGACAGGTTTCACTGGATTGTAGAGAGATAAATAACCATTATCCAAATGAAAGGGCACTTTTAATCCTGCGGTAGGATTTAGGCTATATCACGATAAAAGCGTCACTTTCATTAATTCCTTTCGGCACAGCATTTAATTTTGAACTTTTATACACCATGATATTCTCTCATATAAAAAAGAGTACGCAATACCACGTATCGAGGGTGTTTCTTTGCTGAGGTCACATGAAAAAATTCACTTCAATTTTTTTCAAACTTCATTAGGGTACATGTCACATATAAAAATTCCATACAGTTTGTTCACACTTTTTTAACTTGCGATTTTCTTGTTGCTGCCATGGGTACCCATATAAGACCAATGTAACGCTGCTCACGAACGCGTTGAATACTATATTAAATACTATATTCAACCATTAGCGCAGTGTTTCTTATGTGTTTAATGGAGCTTCTTACAAAGTATGAAGCCTATAAGATACTTCATTCTCGAGACATCGTGCGGGGGGCTATGTAATTTTCCAGCCTCTCGAGTAATAGACTTCGTTGACGCTCAGCCAAAAACAGAAAGTGTGGAATCACCATAAATGGCTGAGAAATCGCCACATATGGCTGTGGAATCAACACGTATGGCTGTGGAATCAACACATATGGCTGGGAAATCACCACATATGGCTTTGGAATCACTATAAATCTATCTTGGGAAATGTCGAAAGCAAGCTTAATTATATTGCAATCAAACCTTCCCACAAGCTTTCAAACTTTATTCTGCTAATTTTCACCCAAATCGCCCAAGCCGTTAATAAAGGAAGACATTATTTGGAGTTAATGTATTGTCAGTGAACTCTATTTTATTGATTTACTTATTGAGGGTTGAAAATCGTTGAAATGGTTTGATAAAAATCTCAGTTGCTTTAACATAGTCGTTGAAAAATTTTAAAATGCAATTTGAATTATATATGTCCATTTATTATTTTAATAAGTAAACACTTGGTGTAAAAAAAAATAAAAGTACATTTATAACTAGTAGGAACTTAAATTATTACATGCGCACTCCCTTCCGCTCTGAGAATTCATCCAAGGAGTAGTATGCGTTTTTAATTAGATAGTTTCTCTATTGTAACTAACCTTCTTTTGGACTATTAACTTATTTTATATGTTCCAGTAAGCAATTTATAAACTGAAACCCACCGGAGACGGGAGACGTTCATGTACGAGGCTGTCGCAGTTGCAGTCTATGCTGACCAACTCTATAGTTTGTTTGGTTCTTGTACAATACCCATGAACATCCCTTCCCTGCAACAGTTGGCACCTGACACAGCAGAACGTGATTGTCTCAAGCACGTACAGGCTAGGTAGTGTCAGTAATTCAAGCTCCCCGATAGATTCTATACATTGCAATAAAAGTGTTTAGCACTCAAAATTACATACTTTCACAACATAATCGTTTATTGTGAAATTCCTTATAGTAAAATTTGTCTTATAGGACTATTGTATTCGTCAGATTATAAAGAATTTGTGATGAAAAAATGGAAATATTGGATTTGTATCTATCACATTCAACCACAGTGGCGTTAATAAAATCATCTCATACTTCAATTAAAGTACGTTACCTTATAGGACTATTGGTAAGAGAGAGAGACCCTCCCTTAATCCCAATTGAATAAGGGTTTTGTTTCATCAATCTACATGCCTCAGATGTAAGGTTTAGCTCCAACCCGGAAAATTGAAATACATTACAAAGAAAATGTGAGTAATTATTTGTGTTTGCGTAATAATGTAAATTTATTCATGAATAATTTATTTAATAAATAATTTCTTAATTTTAGAAGGTTCGATATGTAGATTTTTAGATGTAGATTTTTACTGAATTAATACTATACACCAAGAAGATAGATCATGGATTTAAGTCTAACTTTAAATACAAAGCAAAGTTATCATCTGAGAGGGTTGACATTAAACATGTTGGATTTGTGAATAACAGGTATTTCCTAATATTTTAAATCGTGAAACAAAATCAGTAACACCACTTTTCAAGACCTATGCTCCAATCACTTCTTCAAGATGGACAGCTAACCCAACACATAGATTGCATATTGGGTAAAAAACATCAAATTATACTAACAGAATTCAGTAAAAAATAAAAAAATGTGTCTGTATCACTAAACATAGCATTAAGTAAAAAAGTATTAGTATTACGAATTAGTATTTATTTATGGTGTAATATAAACATTTGTATTAGCATAATTTAAAACTCAACAAAGTCCAAATCTTATTAAGACAAACAGACTAAGATGTAATCACTGTAAAAGAAAAACAAACAACGATCCAACAACATGTAATATAATTTGCAAAGAATAAATAACAGTAGTAATGTAATGAAACATAATAATAATAAATTTTAATAAGACAAGGAAAATTTAAACCTCTCTCTCTCTCTCTCTCTCTCTCTCTCTCTCTCTCTCTCTCTCTCTCTCTCTCTCTCTCTCTCTCTCTCTCCCTCCTTCACATCATAAAGTCGTGAAAAATGTGCAATTTGTAAATGTCACAAAATTCTTTCTGACGACGCTAGAAGCAGTTTAATGTAATTAAAATAGGAATATATTGCAATATATTTATTATTATATATTATTATTGTGAAGTAATTTTACAATTTAAATGGAATTTTCATCTCCTTGTTTTACAAGGATAGTTTTAAAAACTGGAAATTCAGGTCTAAAGTTGTAATTTTAGTCGTTTGAGTTATGTCCAACAATAAATGTTCTAACACTTGTGAACAAGTAACGATTCGGTTTAATATAAAAAACTTAATTCTACCCTAACAATCCTCTGGTCCAAGTTATCCCTGTTGCTTACTAACTTGGTATTTATCCCAACAATCACGGTGAACAGGGGTTTCCAGCCGCAACGTTGTTCAGCCACAATAACCTTACCAAATGCCATTTGGCTGATAATAACACGCTGTAATGGCGCCCAGGACATTTACCTTGTCGTTTCTTGCAATCTCCAGTTAAAGACTAATAATAGCTATCGCTAAACACTAAAAAGCATACAATCTCCATTTACAGTGTAATAGTACATGTAATAGTTATGTAATAATAATGTAAATAAATACGTGTTCTCAGCGTTTTAAATATATTTTTAAATAATCATGTAAAAATATATAAAAAGCTTTGGAATATAACAATTTAATTAAGTTGAAATTGTTTTTCATGCAATACAAATTATACAGAATGTTCTGTAACTCTCTGAACATATAGTGTATAACATTATCAGTCAGATCAAGACAACACAATTACAGTAACAGAACAAACAGCTTGGGTTTCCAGTGCTTAGTGTCTGTCTGTATGTGTTTAATAAAAAAAATAATAGCTAAAACATTATTGAGTAAATCATACAAAATTTAGAAAAAAGTTTTAATGATAAACGGCGAGTAACTACAGAAAATACTATTTTGAAACTTTAGAAATGCGACGAGTAAAGTTTTTAACTTTCAATGTCTTAAACCCAGGTTAAGTGTCAGAGAGGGCTTCTTAGCCCTGACTTCGCCTGGTAAAATAAGGCATCTTTACTTTATAAGCCTTTATACAATTTCTGGCTACTTTTTAACCAGAAATTTTACTGAAGAATTAAACGAATAACAAGTTTAGTGGATTTTATCGAAAATTTAACGACATAAAATTATTTAAATCTAATAATAAATAACTGAATTAAAGCAGATTTATTGTGACGGGACATGGTCCGTACTGAGATTTTAAAGGAATAATCACCACCGAATGAAATACCAATTTTTTTAAATCCTGTGCAATGTGTCTAGTGTGATCACGTCACTAACGCTCAGCCAATAACACTTGGCTATGGAACCACTATAAATCTACTCATGAGAGAAAATTTAAACGCCCAAATTAATTATATTAATATATTATATTAATAATTATTATCAATCGAATCAGCTGTCAAACTCTATTGAGCTCCTTTTTACCTGAACTGCCAACACGTTACTGGAAAAAGATAGCAGTTAGAAATAATGTGTTTTCAGTGAATATTCTCTTCAATATTTGACTCTTTGAGGTGTTTAGGCTTATTTACATTTTTTATCCCAGTTGTTCATTTTTGCTGTTACTGGCATATTTTTATATATTTTATCACACGAAGTGACATACCCTCCTTAAAATTCTGTGAGTACTTTAAAGCAAAATGTAAATTTCGTCAGACTATTGTACTAGACCGTCATGCAATATTCTAAAGTTAAAAATGTATGATGGCAAACTGGAAATATTGGATTTTTATCAATGTCACATTCAACCACAGTAGCGTTAATAAAGTGTCACCATCCTTCCATTGGGAGCACGGTACAAAACTTAGTGTGTATTACAAAACTTCACTCCTTATTACAATTTTTATTTTGACTGTCTACATGCCTCTCATATAAAGTTTAGATTAACTCGAAAACTGCGATCTTACAGATTTAATTTTTAGTGTACATAAAAAAGATAATGCAACAGTCCAGGGTCCGAGAGCTGATGCATTGTACGAGCACACGAACTAATTTTCCTTGAAATCGACAGAGAAATTCCTTCTAAACAATCTCTTTCTCTTATCTTATCTCTTTGTCTTATCTCTTTCTCTTATATCTTTCTCCTATCTCTTTCTCTTATCTCTTTCTCTTATCTCTTTATTTCTCTGTATCTTTTTCTTTTATCTCTTTATCTGTCTCTCTTTATCTAATAAACTTCTAACAGTGATATAATTATTATTTATCTATGAGGTCGGTTTTTAGCTTATCCTTTCGATACTCTTCCATTTTGACCTTGACAAAAACAAGTGTGGCTGACGTTCGATTGGATTTCTATGAATAACTCCTATACTGACTTCAAGAAAACCCAAGTTTTCAGCTTATGAAGTTGAAAATTAGACATAAGAAATAATTCATTTTATTGAAAGTTTGTTATTGGCGATAGAAGGTTTGAAAGGATAATAGGACTTCGACATTTGACATCGTTATATGTTACAAATAAGTATAATACTACGTTTCGAGGATCGATTTCTACCCTCTTCTTTGTGGCATTAAAAGAATAAAAAATGGTGTGGCAGTATTTTGTCGCAATTTTTATTATTTAAATGCCTTGGGGTTCTCACCATAAAAAGAGTGTAGATTTAATAATTATAAGATATTTTTATACTTTACTTGCAACATGCAACGTTGTCAAATCTCCAAATCAATTTATACCTTTTTTCATATTTTCTGTATTTTTTTATCCTTGTTTTTGTTGTTGAGAGGAAAATATTTTGTTGCAATGCCCTGGGGGGTTTCACCTAAAGAAAATTATGTATTTAAATCCCTCCAAAACGTAGTGCTGTATCGTTTGTAATCATTAGTGCCTGAATCAGTAATGTCAGTAACTTGTAAATTTATCAAGAATATTTTCCTTAAAGAAAAACTTCACAAATTGTAAAGCTTTAGTATTTGTATAAAGTGAAGTATAAAGTTTTATAGCGCGAATATAAAGCAAGTATTTTACATTCTCTTTTAGTAAAGACAATATTTATCATCTGATAGAATTTAAAATTATATGTCAAATATAAAAACCTGTTGGAATTTCAAAAGTATCAAGTTATTTCTAATATTCTAATAATAAAATAAGTACCACTACGTTTCGAGATCTGCACTTTGATCTCTTCCTTAGATCAGAACTAACCCAACACATAGATCGTACCAGTGACATGCAGAAATATCAACAGATATGGTCATGCAACATTTAACATACCATAATAAATATCAGAAAATTTTACTAAATTACCTAATTAAAGACCAGAAATACGCCGGTCACACCAACCAACCACTGAGAGCTGAAAAGCAGCCAATAGTAAATGACGTCAAGTCAGAAACAACATGGCTGTAAGTCATAAAACTGGAGTAGCTTTACTTATTGTTTTACTCTAGATGAACTTCACAAGACCCCATGATGTATTTGTATTCTATAATATTACTACATAAATATTATACACTGTTAAGGACCCAACAAGATCTTTTTAAAATTGTATCGTCATCCGTGAGCATAGGCATAGAAACGTTTTTATTTTTGTTGTATATTTTTTGTTTGTTATGGAAGATATCTCTCACTTTGCTATAATTCATTGTTTAAAAATTAAAAAAGCATACAACTTCAAAAAAGGTATGAGTACGTATGGATATGTATTAATTATGTATTTAAAATGAAGTATCTCCCAAAACGCTACAATCAATAACAAGGGTGTAAAACTGCATGAGGTTTAATATTGTTCTTATAGCAAAAAATCAAGGTCGTTCTAATACAGCCTACACTTGAAGACACTTTCTGTGGAAAATCACAGCAAAAGTTCACACCAAACCAATACTTTCAAATAATGTGGTCTGAACGTTTTAGTTAAACATGGTAAAACACCCATTTGAAGAATATATTACCTTACACTGTAAATATTTACCAATACAAAATACATGGTAATAAAAGGAAATCAATGATGAAATAATTTTGTTTGTTCATAGTGCTCCCGGAGATGGCAGAAGAGGATCGGGTCAACACGACTGTGGATCCTAACGTAGAGTTCCTATTCCGATTGAAGGAGGACTGTGATGACCGCCGCAGGATACAGAGGACCGAACAGGCATCACAGACTATGGATGGTGAGTTATAGCCAGATTGCAGTAACCGTAGAAGCAGGACTGTGAGAACCGCATCAGGATACAAAGGACCGAACAGGCATCACAGACTATGGACGGTGAGTTATAGCAAGATTGCAGTAACCGTAGAAGCAGGACTGTGAGAACCGCATCAGGATACAGAGGACCGAACAGGCATCACAGACTATGGACGGTGAGTTATAGCAAGACGCAGTAACCGTAGAAGCAGAACTGTGAGAACCGCATCAGGATACAAAGGACCGAACAGGCATCACAGACTATGGACGGTGAGTTATAGCAAGACGCAGTAACCGTAGAAGCAGAACTGTGAGAACCGCATCAGGATACAAAGGACCGAACAGGCATCACAGACTATGGACGGTGAGTTATAGCAAGACGCAGTAACCGTAGAAGCAGAACTGTGAGAACCGCATCAGGATACAGAGGACCGAACAGGCATCACAGACTATGGACGGTGAGTTATAGCAAGATTGCAGTAACCGTAGAAGCAGGACTGTGAGGACCACATCAGGATACAGAGGACCGAACAGGCATCACAGACTATGGACGGTGAGTTATAGCAAGACGCAGTAACCGTAGAAGCAGAACTGTGAGAACCGCATCAGGATACAGAGGACCGAACAGGCATCACAGACTATGGACGGTGAGTTATAGCAAGACGCAGTAACCGTAGAAGCAGAACTGTGAGAACCGCATCAGGATACAGAGGATCGAACAGTCATCACAGACTATGGACGGTGAGTTATAGCAAGACGCAGTAACCGTAGAAGCAGGACTGTGAGGACCACAATAGGATACAGAGTACCGAACAGGCATCACAACAGACTATGGACGATGAGTTATAGCCAGATTGCAGTAACCTTAGAAGCAGGACTGTGAGGACCACATCAGGATACAGAGGACCGAACAGGCATCACAGACTATGGACGATGAGTTATAGCCAGATTGCAGTAACCTTAGAAGCAGGACTGTGAGGACCACATCAGGATACAGAGTACCGAACAGTCATCACAGACTATGGACGATGAGTTATAGCCAGATTGCAGTAACCTTAGAAGCAGGACTGTGAGGACCACATCAGGATACAGAGTACCGAACAGTCATCACAGACTATGGACGATGAGTTATAGCCAGATTGCAGTAACCTTAGAAGCAGGACTGTGAGGACCACATCAGGATACAGAGGACCGAACAGGCATCACAGACTATGGACGATGAGTTATAGCCAGATTGCAGTAACCTTAGAAGCAGGACTGTGAGGACCACATCAGGATACAGAGTACCGAACAGTCATCACAGACTATGGACGATGAGTTATAGCCAGATTGCAGTAACCTTAGAAGCAGGACTGTGAGGACCACATCAGGATACAGAGGACCGAACAGGCATCACAGACTATGGACGATGAGTTATAGCCAGATTGCAGTAACCTTAGAAGCAGGACTGTGAGGACCACATCAGGATACAGAGGACCGAACAGTCATCACAGACTATGGACGATGAGTTATAGCCAGATTGCAGTAACCTTAGAAGCAGGACTGTGAGGACCACATCAGGATACAGAGGACCCGAACAGGCATCACAGACTATGGACGATGAGTTATAGCCAGATTGCAGTAACCTTAGAAGCAGGACTGTGAGGACCACATCAGGATACAGAGGACCGAACAGGCATCACAGACTATGGACGATGAGTTATAGCCAGATTGCAGTAACCTTAGAAGCAGGACTGTGAGAACCGCATCAGGATACAGAGGACCGAACAGGCATCACAGACTATGGACGATGAGTTATAGCAAGATTGCAGTAATCTTAGAAGCAGGACTGTGAGGACCACATCAGGATACAGAGGACCGAACAGGCATCACAGACTATGGACGATGAGTTATCGCCAGATTGCAGTAACCTTAGAAGCAGGACTGTGAGAACCGCATCAGGATACAGAGGACCGAACAGGCATCACAGACTATGGACGATGAGTTATAGCCAGATTGCAGTAACCTTAGAAGCAGGACTGTGAGAACCGCATCAGGATACAGAGGACCGAACAGGCATCACAGACTATGGACGGTGAGTTATAGCAAGATTGCAGTAATCTTAGAAGCAGGACTGTGAGGACCACATCAGGATACAGAGGACCGAACAGGCATCACAGACTATGGAGGTAAGGCAGGATTGCAGTAACTTATGTTGTGGGAGATCTCATCTTTAATGAGCGTTAGGTGTGAACGAAAACGAAAATTTGTTGTAATTTGAGAATATACAGGGTTACTTTTCTATAATGAATTTAATGGAAAACAAAATTAATCATAGTTACTTAATAAGTACTATTTGTAAGGAAAGTTCATTGTTAGAGAACACCAAAACTTAACAAATCTTGACACTCTTTGTAAAATTCTATTTGGTAACAGAACGTGGTTTGGCCCGTTCCATTTAAACTATTGTTATGAATAACAGAAACTAAATACGGTTTATTTATCTTTTTACAAATAAATACTGTCTAAGTGTAGGTAATGGGCGCCATTGTCACAGCTGGTGTTCACAATAACAAAATTAACTGCGGCAGGATGTTTCCAGGAAGAGCTGACCAAAATGAAAGCATTTTATGATTTGGCACATGTTCATGAACTAAAACTCGATAGCGTGTGTTTCCTAGATATTTCAGACGTATTTTAACCAGTGTACTGCACATGTTACATCTAAAATAACTGTACGTTATTTGTTTTACGATAAAGCTTACTTAAAGCATACTTTTTACTACTATCCAAAAAATTAATTTCAATAATTAAGTAATTGTACGACACCACAGCAGTAATTTCTTTAAATGGAGTATTAGTAACATAACACACAAATAGTAGTTGTAAAGGTTTTTTCTAAACATAAGTAGGTTTTGTGGGAGAGATTGATTCAATGTGAATATTGATTTGGTTTGCCAATGGTAAAAGAGCTAATAGCCTTTGTAATTAAAATAGTTTAAAGTAGTATACACCAACTGCTCTGGAAGCTATCTCGTTTATTGCTGCCTTTACTTATGTCTTACGTTTTTAAAAACAAAGTTATTTTGGTAAATATTTTTCTTTATTGTACAAATAATCAGTTCTTTGTCTGCTTCAAAAAATGAAGCAATTAAAAAAATAATCATTTGTCGATTACTTTAAATGTTCAACAAATGTGTTATTTCTTGTTTTACCAACTTTTTCACTCTTTTTCAGACATCTCCACAACGCTTTACTATCCTTACAGTCTGTCACTTTCTCGGCAAGGAAACCTTTTTTGCTCGCTAGATTGCCCCATTTATCTTGTTTCTTACTTTCTTATACACAGTCCAATCACATTCCTGAATTGTATTTGAAAATTTTCTTGTTAGCTTATTTTTCAATTTTTCCAAAACAATAATTTTCTTCATTTCTCCATAGGGATTTTCTTTTACTAACTCTTTTTGTTACTAGAGGTGCTAAAAAATCATAAATTATTTTTTATATTTGAAGTGATGAATTCATTCTTATTATCCACCCCGTTTGTAAAATCTCTTACAATCTACTTATGCCAGCATGTTCAAGCGCTTCGGTAATAATGAACTTTGAGAAATCTCTATGAGTAAAATATTTTTTAGTAGCCTTTTCTCTTTTGTATTTCAGCTCATAATAAATTAG
>NW_025782744.1:0-22500 GCF_021130785.1 Homalodisca vitripennis
TGTATAATCAAACATTAAAGTGGCATGGAGTAAATGATTCTCTTTCATCATCAGCCCATGCAAAATTAATCAGTTTTGCTTCACAGTATCAACAGTCCCGCGATTTACCGATACAGCTGGGACGATTTATCGTCGGTTGGCACGCAACGTAACATCGCACCGCTCACCAAAACCAACGCTTGAGGGAAGTAAACTGAGGGGGGCAGCTCTTTTACTCTACGAATCGTTGTCTCAACGACCCTATTTTTATATTTGCAATATCAGTGTTGGGTCTTTTACACTACTAATCGTTGACTCAACGACCCTTTCTGAAAAAATAACAAATAACAGAGGGTCTTTTACTCTACGAAGCGTTGTGACAACGACCCGATTTTACTAAGAAAACTAAAAGTTCAATACAATGGTTCTTTGTCACAACGACCCATATATACCGGATATAAGAATAGAACTACAAGTGGGTTCGTTGACACAACGACCCTTTTTCTATAATTTTTTATCTAATTCATTAAATTGGGCCGTTTTACACTACGGATCTTTGTATCAACGGCCCAAATATAAATTAAAAGTTGAAAAGTAGAAAAAGGTTCGTAGAATCAACAACCTAGTTTCAGAATAAGTTGAAATATATGTATTAAGGGGTCGTTGACTCAAAGACCCTATAATGCATCTAAACCTCAAATAAGACATTCTAGGGCGTTTACTCAACTGATCCGTTGTCTCAACGCCCCTCCGTCCCAAACAAGCACTTTCAAAACGAAACAGGGTTCAATCAGTCAACTCCTAGCCCGGTAGGCATGAAGGCCGCTGCGTCTGTGCCGGAGTTTTAGTCCTAACTAACATCTGATATAAGGGTAAATACTTTGTATAAGTATTATATCTAAATATTTTGTTTATTATACGTATTATATTATTGAACTAGATTTAAAGTCTGGTAACAGTTGTATTTATAAAAATATAAGAAATAATTTTTAAGACAATACATTTCTAGTTTATGATTCCCATTTCTTGTTTATGTATTAAAATATATTTCACTCATGTACATAAACTGAAATAATGTAACTGTCATTCATATTTCTAACTTCTGTCGGAAACAGGTTGAGGTTGAGGTTTCTAATTATTATTAAATGGTTAATCAAACAGTACCCAACGTTCAAATTAAAGTTAAAATGAAAACATTGCAAACAAATGAAAACACTAATACTAAATTTTGACAACTACAACTCCAAACATGCACTATGAGGTAATTCGATTGACAGTGCCGAAGCCACTCATCTGAGAAGGACGAAAGATTTAATTTTCTGTATGTCTGTATGACCGCACAATATATCGAAAACGAATTGACTTATATATGGTTATTGATTTTATAGCGATCACTTTCAAATTGCTATTGCGGTTAACCGATACAGTGACGGGAAAATCGCAGAAGAAATAAATTTGTAAAGCAAACTGTGTACAGTCATATGACATTTTTAGATGTGGCATGGTTAACCACAAGTACCCTATCCATCCGCAAGATATTTCTAAAAAATGTCTTTTTTTGTGTGCTTTAAATTTTATATGAATCTTTATTTATACATAGACAAGAAGGAAGCTCCATTTTGGCGCATGTATACTCATTTTTTTCGGCTGAGCGTAATATATTAGGTATATTGTAACATATACGTACTTGAATTCTGTGCGCTCCACTACCCGTATGTTATTTTGTATTATATCTGATTGAGTTCATTTATAAGTCTAGGTGAGTTACTGTAGTCGAACACTATATACATCATCTGATATCAAAACTTTCTTACCACTCAGTAGCTAATCCCATCGTGTAACTGTAGAATATTTAGCGTATCAACTATACCATGTAATCGATTTGTTAATTACATGTATAAGTTGTTAAAAGAGGTTTGTTTGCATTGGATAGTTTTAACAGTTTAAAATTAATCTATGGTCAAATATCAATGGAATGAAACTTAAATATTCTAACTACAACTACAGAAAACAACAGTGAGGTAGTCTCAGGTAAAGGCTCGGGTGAGGTGGTTCCTTCCTCAAAATGGTGTCGTTAGCAGACAATGCAATAGTTTTATTGCAACCGGTCTCGAGTTTACGTATATAAAATATACGTACATGTATATTTTGGAAATTTAACATCAGAGACACACCTTTCTATAAATAAGTTGCCTGGTAGCAAAATAGTTAAACAAATTATTTAAAAATACTAATATTAAAAGGAAGTAGTTTTGGTGAAAAGGTTGATTGGCTTGCCGCAACATCTCCCTTTGATATATATTTTTCATATAAAGCCATCCTATAATTGACAACAATGACTGTAATTCTAAAAATCTAATATACCAAATAAATTGCAAGTAATGCTCCATACAATACATTGGCCAAACATCTAACCATTTATGAATCCGTATGACAGGGCATAGGTTTGATATATTCCATAAAAATAAAGAAAAACCATTAGCAAGACATGGTCTAGAACATAAACAAAGAGTGTTTTACATTAAAAGGAATACACCAACTACCACCATTCCCTGATGAAAATTACAACAGATTAAAACTAAAGCACGTAGAGCAAACTCATTAAATCATGTTGAAGACAAAAAAAACCCATTTGGTCTAAATTTAATACAAATTTTTAAAGACATAAATTTAAATTATTGTTAAAGATTAAAAATTTTGTCAAAAATTAAAAGTTTTATTCCATCCTTTCTAAAAATCAACTGTTCGAACAAGATTAAATAAGAAAAAATTTTACGTCAGCTGGACTTTATCAAATGTTATGCACTGTGTTTAAATTTATCATTTCATGATTCTTGTTTACGTTTTTATAGATTTGTATTAACTTAATTTAAAACTTCCTGAAGACGGTATTAAATCCCCTGAAATATAAAAGTGAAAAAATGGTTCTTTTTATTTTCTTCTATTTAACACAGTGACGATAAATATTATTGAACACTGCATAATTTTGTTATAGGTGAAAAGGAGATTATATATTTTACAGTATTTCTTTAAGTGCAATAGAGTTTTTTAAGTCTCATAAAAGACAAAATTATAAGATGCAGCCTATTTTAGCTTTGTGAAATGCAGCCAGAATAAGAATGTTTTTGTAAGTTTTATTGAACATTAAAACCAGCTCATTCACAATAGTGTGTTATCTTTTTAAACTATTACTAAGGATTTTTATCGTTCATTGAAATAAAAAGAAATATTTTCATATTCATTTACAACTTTATTTCACAATTGACCCTCCGCCACCCCCCCAAGTACAGACAGTACCTGAGACTACTAAGCTGTTATAGAATTTGTAACTACTGTAAGTTGGATCAATTCATAAATTCAAGAGAATGTCAGATCCTACAATGGCACATTCAAGCCAATAAGAAGGAATGGCGGTATTTCTATTTATAAGAATTATTTTCTTCAACTAGTAATTTCAGGTCATGGCTTGCCATCTCGACCGTTGACAGGGAACTGTGTTGTTGCAATCCGTAAAATTTGATTTCTTCCACTGAGATCTTTAATGTTCAGGCTACTCATCTAGATCTTTGATAAGAAATTGTGGTCGACAAGGAATTTTTGCAGTGGAAATCCATCAGAGTGGTTCCGCCTCGGAGAATTTTAGGTCCAGGCTTGACATCTAGACCGCCGACAAGGAATTTTGCTGTGGCAGTCCATCAGAGTTGTTCTGCCTCGGAGAATTTCAGGTCCAGGCTTGACATCTAGACCGCCGACAAGGAATTTTGCTGTGGCAGTCCATCAGAGTTGTTCCGCCTCGGAGAATTTCAGGTCCAGGCTTGACATCTAGACCGCCGACAAGGAATTTTGCTGTGGCAGTCCATCAGAGTTGTTCCGCCTCGGAGAATTTCAGGTCCAGACTTGACATCTAGACTGTCGACAAGGAATTTTGCTGTGGCAGTCCATCAGAGTTGTTCCGCCTCGGAGAATTTCAAGTCCAGACTTGACATCTAGACTGTCGACAAGGAATTTTGCTGTAGCAGTCCATCAGGGTTGTTCCGCCTCGGAGAATTTCAGGTCCAGGCTTGAGATCTAGACCGTCGACAAGGAATTTTTGCTGTGACAATCCATCACAACTATTTTCTTCCACTAAAATTTTCATACTTTTGAGTTTAGGTTCTTGTAATGAAATCCAGACAGCTAGCAAAATATTCAACTATTAGTTTTCAGAAAACGTTTATTTAAACTTACGGTTTCAGGTACTTAGGAAGATATCCTGGTCACCGACATGAATTCGGAGAATTTTATCCTTCAAAACTTCTGTTCCCACTGATGACTTGGTCCTTGGAAGGCATTGTGGCAGCCGGTACGGATTTAATCATAGTTTTGTTTCCTACTGAAGATTATGACTATTGAGAATGACATTCTTGTTTAAACAAGATTTAAAGTTGTAGGCATGAAATTTTACTTGATAATACATTGATCCACTGTTTTTATTTAAAATGATGATTATTGAAGTGCAGTTTTGAAAATTTTACAGTAGCTTGGTCTGACTTTAAATTTTGAATGAAATTGACGTTTCACTTTACATAACCATAGTTTACTGATGTCAACAATAAAAAAATTAAGAAGTTGACTATCCTGTTAATTTTAGCACCTTTATACCAATTGCTTGCTAAATAATCTTTAGTACTATCGCTAGCCCAGTACACACTATGGTGTCACCCACAATCAACATTTTAAACGTTCAATAACTGTCCACTTTGAATCCGTGTCCACAGTAATCCGAACGCACGCTAGTCCGAACGACCTTCAGTCTGTATTTTTAGATTTTTATGTTACAATTTTAAATCCAGTGTGAGCCACCGAGCATTATATCATTAGTTTGTAGAGTGTTTCTGATAGTTTATTAATATTTCCTCATATAAAGCAAACAATCGGATCAAAGGCACGCCTTTACAAGTTGCTAACCTTTACCTTCAATATACTAAATTATTTTGAGTACTCCCAATGTCACTCGCAATGTCAGTGTATCTCTGAATATCGCCATATTTCAATTCAACTGCCATTCAGAAAGTATTTTTGTAACGAAGTTATATAAAACTCGAAAACTTATGTACATTTAAAAGATTAATATAATTATCTTTGTAAATAATAAGGCAATGCTTTTATTTTGGGAAGTTCTTATCTCCCTATAAATTGTATTTGTATTTTTATCAAGCCGCATATATAAACATTGTCCCGTAACTCTTTTTGCAAAAGTGTTCTACCAACAGCACAGTAAAACTTTATTTCAAAAATTTAAAAATTTTCAAACCAGATACAAATGTTTGAAAATTTGACCAAACATTTGATACAAAATAATAGAATACAAAATGGTGGTAAGGAAACTTTTAGGTGCATGTAATAATAAACAGTTGCAATTTACCTTATGCTGGAATCTCCGGGAGATATTTAGGATTTTCACGATCACAACCCCCAGAATCCATAACCACTACAGACCAAAAATGTATGTAATATATATATATATATACATATATATGTGTATATATATTTATTTGTTTATATATATATATATATATATATATATATATATATATATATATATATATATATATATGGCTATTTTAACAACTACCAACCATAAATAAAAGAAACAAGGTTTTTGTTATTCCAGGTTTTTATCTACTATTATTAATTTGATCTATATTTCTTGATATTTAGAATTGCTATTTATCGTTACAATTTCCATTTTTAATATTTATTTGCATTCCATTTTTATCACTCTTACTTTGTAATGTCTTATCATTACTGCTTATAAAGTATATCTGTATCCGGTAAAAGGGGTTTATATTAATATAATTTTAAATGAATACAAAACAAATTATTACATTTGTAAATTTATAGTGGCAAGAGAATAATGTACGCTACATCAATACGAGCGCAACATTCAGCGCCGTACGACTGGTGCGCAGTAACATCTCGCCACAATGTCCCGGCTGCACGCAGTTGACACAAAGACCCTAGTAGACTAAAAGAACCTCTGAACAGTTAAAAGTAGGTCGTTGTCTCAACGACCCTCTTACTATATTTTATCCATTGAGTTAAAAATGGGTTGTTGTCGCTACGACCCTTCTTCACATTGCTTATACATTTCTCCAGACAACGACCCATCTTTTGAAATATTAAACTAAACTGGCAAAAAGTGGCGTTGTTGCTACGAACCCAGTTGAGTAATTGACCCTTTTCATTCATTTTACTGGTCGTTGTCACAACGAACCTATGTAGAAAATCTTAAATATCAAAATGGGGTCGTTGTCTCAACGACCTGTAGACTAAATTGACCCTGTCTTATTTGTTATTTTCTCAGAAAGGGTCGTTGAGTCAACGATTAGTAGTGTAAAAGACCCGTCACCAAACTGAGTGTACTCATTACTAGATTAGAAGAGGCACTTTACCTAAATAATTGTGGTTTATAGCGAAGGAAAGATTATAGCAATCTTCCAACTGTAGTGTTCAAATAAAGTAACTGGTTAATTGTATTGAATTGAAAATAGATTTAAGTTAAGTACATTTATTCCTTCTCATTTACAATACCCAAAAATTCAAAATGATAAAACATTGCTTATTTTAAAAGCCTCCTTTTCTCAAACTATAACAATGTTCCTTACACTCTTGGTGGGACATAAATTAAATCGATGAGTTAATTTTTAAAATTTTAGGATAAAATATAACAAACTTAACAATTCATTGCTTGAAGATTGTTTTGGGCGATGGAAGGATTGTGAAGGAAACAGGATTTTTCCGGACATTTGCCATCGTTTAGTGATTTAAAAAATCAGTAACAGACTGAGTTTTTGTATCAATGAACGATGGCAAATGTCCGGAAAAAACCTGTTTCCTTAAAAATGCAAGCTTCGATTTAACTAATTTCCATTAAAGCCTTACCCATGGACATTGAAAATTGGACTTTCCCCGTTGAGGTGAAACATAGAGGTCTGAAAATATCATCCACTAAAAGTTGACGAGCGATTGGTATGAAGAAGTGAGTTGATGATGAGTATAAGGGAAGGAAAAGAAAAAGAAAAGATGGAAATACCAAAGAAAATAAAGTGGAGGACAAAGAAATTAATAAGGGATATGAAAACTCATGACGTGGAAGTGAAGGAGAAAGTAAGACGCTACAGGGGATGAAAGGGGAGAATAGAAGAGAAGCGATAAAGCAGGGACAGTGAAGTAAGGGGTTTGGTAGATTTAACCAATCTATTTCGTTAATCTAAATTTGTTGCTTCAGCATAAGTTGATGATAAACTGGAGTTGCTGAAAGGTGACTCACTCTAAGCTATATTCGGTGCAGTCTGAGAACAGCAAACTCCTACATTGCGCCAGCAGCGAGGAACAAACAGCAAACAAACAAACAGAACTGACAAACAAACCGCGATTAATAGAGTAACGAGCGAACGTTTGTCCCTTATTGCCGTATGGTTCGCCAGATCGTTTATCCTTGGGGGGTTTGAAATAAACATGGTACGATAGTAAGATTGACTACATCCAGGTAAATACGGAGAGCGTCCTTAACACACTTCAGGAAAAAGTATTTAGGAATGTTTCCAAGAGTTGAAAATCCGCTGGTGTAGCCTACTCGTAGAAGGAAACTTGAACTACTTTGAAGGAGATGCATCACAGTAGCATATAGTACCACCATTGTACCATTAGGAAGCCCATTCTCAAAACTTCCAATCACACCTCTTATTATGATATGACAGTAAAAAAGTTGGGTAATCTTACGATATTTTGTGAGGTTTTAAAATACACTGAATTCTGAACCGTCTTTGAAATTATTGAGCTTGGATAGTCAAAAGACTGGAGGGAATCTTGTACAAAGTTATTTCAACAGTGTTTAGGGGCATTTCATTGCGATTGTGAAGGCAGTAACTGTAAAAACATAATCAGTAGTTGTACGAACTGATGGCTAACTTTGAACACGTTTTTAGGAGCTATACCTCGTTATAACAGAATTTATATCTTACCTCTGACTATAGGGTGACAATTAAGTCTGGAACCTCTTTTTTAATTTTTTAATCTCAATATAAAAAATACCAAAGTTCACACGTGCTTACTGGTGATAGTAACGCACACATCTGCCCAATTACCGACCGGATAATCCCTTTGGGGGACGGTCCACAAGGAGTCAGAAAAAAATTCGTAAATAGCAGCATAGGTCCAAGTTTGGAATCAAATTAAAGGTCTCGCTTAGCAGAGTACAATTCCGCAAACCGGATTTCAAAAGGTTGATTCATTCAGTAGTTATAGCTGTTTGAATTTTAAAACTATTGAACAATTAATTGTTAAATTATTAAGTATTACAAGTAAAAACCAATTTTTAAGTACCTGTGATCAAAGTAAGTGTTCAAAATGTTCCCCTCCCATCGCCTGGCAATGTCCTAGGCGGTTGTAAAAGCCATCTACTGCATTTTGAAGGCAGTCACGAGGAATATGTTGAGCTTCTTGGACTATGAGATTTCTTATAAGAATAAAATGGAATACAACTATAAATAAAGTTAACTATTCTAGCGCTACCTACGCATTACGGAACAGAATTAGCCGGACAACTTTAATCGAAAAATGTCTGCCACACAATCCCCACATGGTCTGATTCCTCATGTCACCTGAGGAAACATCTTCACAGAGTCGGTATCATTCTGGAGGACCCGCTCTGTAGAATGTGTGACGAGCAGGAGGAAACTGCTGAACACCTGCTCTTTGACTGCCCTCCAATAGCAAGGGAACGGTATGCTATCTTTGGTAGTCTGGACAAGGGTGGTGAATTTCCCCAGGAAGACCTGATAGGTTGTTTTCGGCGGTTTGTAGAACTGCAGAAACCGTAGACTGGTCGGCCCTCATGGTTTGCTTCCGGGGTGTGCAAAAGGCCCTTGATGCTTAAGTGCATGGCAATAGACCGCCCCATAGAAGAAGAAGAAGAAGAAAAAGAAGAAGAAGAGGAGGAGGAAGAAGAGGAAGACGAAGAAGAAGAAGAAGAATGCCCAAATGGATCCAAGGTCACTCCTATTATAGACTGGACATGGTAAGTGTTATCGTATCAACAACTTGCTAAGAAATGTCGCATTTTACGTATTTTAAATTCTATCTTTGTTAAATTCACTGACCCTGTGTGAAGTAGCGTATCAAGACTTCTTGGAAAGGAATCGGCAAACCTGGCTCAAAAGCGAAGCAACAGTTCTTGATGGCTTGAATTGATACTATTAAATGGACTAATTCCTATCGGAAATGAGAGCGTCGTCTTGTTTCGTGGAGTTATTATTGTTGGCAGGAAATGTTCCAAAGTAAACAAGACACTGACACTGAACAACTGAGAGTGAGCAGTGTTGCCACATCTCACTCGTTAAAAATACACAGAGGAATAACAGCGATACTATCTATAGTTTGTATATATTTTATGTGTTGCCGTTTTAATATTTGATGTACACTGATATGGTATTACTTAATTGACAAACGAACATTCCAATAATTATGAAATTGTATTTTTGTGAGGCCTTTCGTGTTCAAGGAACACATCATCAGACCCACACAGTTTTAAATAAAAGTGGTTAATAATACAAACAATTTAAACTTAAATAAAAACACATGTCATTAAAAATACAAAGAGAGGAAATTTTACAGACCAGGGTGTATGTATGTGTTTTTTATTTAAGTTTAAACTGTTTGCATTATTACTTTAACCACTTTTATTTAAGTTATGTGGGGTCTGATGATGCGTTTCTTGAGCACGAAAGGCCTCACAAAAATAAACTTTCATAATTATTGAAAGTGTTTTGTATATAAATTAAGTATTTGATTCCAATAAGAAGAGGCTGGTAGAATGTGATATGGTATTGTTAATTCAGAAATGGAAGTTTAAATATTACGATCAGAGTGTCCGGAAAGACCTAAGGTGGTATGTATGATATGAATTTATAAACACGTCATTGTGGTAACATACCATACCATTATACTTAGGCATAAATTCTCCACATAAACAGAAATGTGGGCGTGGGGCCAAAGTAAATAGGCAGGAATCAAAGCTTGCATCAGGTTACTGGAATACCCTTCTGCGCATCTAACAAGACTTTTTATAGACGAGACCTTCACGGAATCTGGGTCGAATGCTGTTTGGATGTTTAAAATACACATGCTATAAAATTACTTAATCTACGTTCACACGGTACAAAAATAAATTGTTATTGTTGTTTTGTAAGGTTTGGTTTAAATTAAATTATATTTATATTACGTTATGATGCGCTTTGAAGTGCGCAAATGGAATAAAAAAACCTTCAACAAGTTCTTACTCAGACGGTAATTATTACTTTAACAGTTTAGTTTACAATAGAATTATCAGTATTATTTAAATGTTGCATATTTCCAGTAATCGATCCTACGGTATTGGATGATGGGGAGAGGGTTGACGGAGAAAAACCTTGTAACATTGTAAAATGATATTCTATTATTTTTTTAATTGATATTTTAGGAAGATGCGATATTGTTACCAGTAAATGTAGGTAAATATAAGCAAAGAAAATTAGGATGTTTGTCTAAATTCCTCATTAAACTTATACCTTACTAATTATACTAAATGGTTTTTATATTAAACTGATTGAGCTATACAGAATTAAACATACAAGAAGAACAACAAATCAAAATTAATACAGTTTAACCAGTTTTATTTTATTGCCTCTCGCTTACAAGTATCTTGTGTAGTGGAATAATTAAAAACTGAAAGTAGTTGACGTGAAACTAATTTTATAAAACAAACTACAAAAATAGGTGAAACTAACCTAAATTAGAGCAGGTTCGTCAATTTTAAAAATAAACCACTTCCCCACAACAGAGAGGTATTTCCGGGACCAGTTTCACTCCAGACAATTGCCAGCTGTTTCAGTGGGCGTTATGTTTATTACTCCATGGGGCCGCAGTTTACTCCTCGGTAGTGCTGCCACTCTTCCTCTATGGCCGGGCGATGCGGCTATAACCGCTATATCCGGATCCGGTGACGCGGTAAGCCCCGGGGACCGTGATGTACGGGGATCAGCGCCGGACCGAAATACTACGTGTTGACAAATAATGGCCGTGGAGTATCGCGACGTGACGTTCGTGACGTGTCCTACGCACTTTAGAGGCGACAACCCATACGCGTGTTTCTCCAGAGCGTTCACTGGAGGATCGGAGGAAGTTTATAAATATTAGTTTTAAGTACGTTTACTAGACGAATTTTGAATAACTCTTTTTTTATAAATACTTAAAAAACTCCTTGCTTTGGGAGGTTTTTAAGCGGTAAAATATTTTACGTTTTCTTTACATATATTATATATGTGAGTAAGTATATTTTTCCTGTGCATAAACTTTTAGTAAAACAAGAAACTATGTCAAAAAATTAAAAAATAGAATTTTATTTAATTTTATGTTTTTTAGAGAATTTTGATTTGTTACACAATAATATTTTAATATATATCTTCATTAAAAAAAAATGTTTAATTTAAACAGTAATTTTCCGACTTATTTTTCCTCTTTTAAATATCATATACAGGGTGTTCAGTGAAAGTGTTCCAATACTTGTGGGTTTTAAAAATAAAATATTAACAAAATCCTTTACCCTTTTCAAAATGGTGAACATTAGTCAGTTTTGAGTTATTTTGATGGATAAATTTAAACGTCCGCCATTAAAAAACGGGTGAAAGGGTTTTGTTAATATTTTATATTCAAAAAGGTCTACAAAAGGTTAATACAAATTTTAAGTTTCATAGTTTTAAATTAATTGGTTTAAAATATATAATTTTTTTTTATAAAAACACACAGACAGATATGTTTGTAAACTAAAAGTTTTAGGATATATGCTCATATACACTTATTTGCTCATTTTTATGTGTAGAACAGAATCCCACAGTATTGAAATACTTTTACTGAACACTCTGTATATGATAGTGTATAAATAAAGCATTCTGGTTTGTCACAATTGCTTCCATATGGTGTTGTTGTTTTGGTGACTTTGGTTATGTTTATGTTTACCTCAAACTAACGAGTAGTGTTTTTTGTTTGTGTGACTTTTTAAAACTGTGACGTAACGCCTAGGATAAAAAAAATGGAATGAACTAGTTAAAGAAAACAGATTGACTCCAGTAGTAGTGGATACTGACGTTAGTTGAAATTCAGAAGACATTATACCTTGTGAGTGTAGCCGAGTTTTCTGTAGTAAGCTTAAAAAATGTAGACCGAAATAGCGTCCTCGATGCCAACAGAGCAGCTTTACAATGTTCAAAGGAAAACTTAAAAGAAATGCCAAAGAAAAGAAGAAAACAGTTTTATTCAAACTATAAATATTATACTGTCCTGACATTCGAGTACCTTTTACACTAAACGTGTTTCCTGTTATGTATAGTTGTATACTAACTTTTTTGGTTCTAAAAGTTGGAAATTAATTTTTTTTAAATGTATGTACATATATAAAAATGACATTTTTTAGCGTTTATATAAATGTATTTAAAAGTTGTAATTATTATATTTAATTATGAATAAGTAAAAATTGTCCCAAAAGGTACATAAATAGTGCACGAAGTTGTATATCTATAAACCTACTGGTATTTTTCCCCTAAGTGTACCTGAACATAGCGTTTACACATCGGCAGTAAAAGGTCCCCTTTTCAAACATTTGTGTTAGGGTTGTCTGGTACATAACGTGAACTTTTGGAGTGTATAGAAAATATGATTAAAACGATTCCAAATAATTTTATTAAATTTAAAAGAATAATAATATCTTAGATCCTTAACAAAATTATAATATTTTGTAAATTTAAATAATTTTAGCTAAAATTATAAAATATTATATTTATATATTTAATATACTTATAGCAGGAGGAGACTCACATTTTCGATTGAATTATTACAAAACTATTAACATAACATTTTTCGAAAAACTAGAATTTTGATTACTTAGAACCACAAAGTATGAACTTGGTAAAAGCGAAAGTCAAATGCGTAAAGAGAATTTCATGACAATTTGACTGTTTATTATTAACAAAAGGCAATACAGTTTATTTTATTTTATGACATTTATAGAACGGTATATCACTTTTTTGTTTTAAATCTCGTTTTAAAACTATCAGTATTATTACAGAGCACTAAAATCCCACAACGGGAAACTCATCGTAAATTTCAAATCGCCCTAGTTTCCCTTTACAACTGAAAATTATCGTTCACCGATAACACACCCCTGGATTAACTGGAGGTTGCAAGACTTGATAAGATCATATGAAGAGAGGAAGGCTTACTGACCTTGTCTACAAGGGAGGTGCGGGTCGATGGGGTTGTGCACGAAACGGGGAGGATTTGGGGCAAAGATAAGAGGCGGCGTCGGGGTGGCAAGGTTAATAGTGTCGTCTATCGTCGACGGTCAAGGGTAGAAGGTGCTTTGAAGGCATTGTACACAGAACTATATCTAGAGTCATTAGTGCACAACTATTAACGAGCTTGCCTTAAAGGACATTTCATAAGGTCACAGACTAGCCAAGAAAAGGTCAAAATATTTGGTAGAAATCCTGGAATCTGCAGCATTTTGTTAGGTTGGTAGGGTTTCAAATTCAATTTCTAGATCATCTTTCTCGTCAAACCCACGAAATAATGAAGCGTGTTCTTTCTTATGCGTCAAAGTAAGATTCTTTTTACGACGATGTAAATAGTCGTAATTCTTGAAAAGACGATGGTTTCAAGAAAACTATAGTTTAATAAGTTAACTACAGTTTAAGGTGACATTAATGAAAAAGAAAATAAACCAGAAGGTAGTGATATATCTATAGATTATATATATATAGTTTTACCTTATTAAAGAACATGTTATCTTATGGGTCTTAAGTATTTCTTTGCATCAGTCGTTGAATTCCCTTTTTGAATTTTGGCACAATTGCACAATTGAGTGCACAATCTCTAAACACGATCTCTAAGCACGAGCAACCGAGTTTACTCACACATCGTAGGCATGGTGGGAAGGGTTGATTTAATATGAGTGTTCAACCCTTCCTACGATGCCTATGTTAGGGTTTATGGTATCAATTTGAAATTACGAGCTATTTATCACGATTCAGGGGTGTCACAAGGCTCTAATAGGATAATCATATTGTCATCATATTTTTAAGCTATTTTAAATAACTGATATAATTATTATACTATTTTCCTTATTTACAGTTTTTGTTATTGAACTACGATTTACACTAAAGTGCGATTTTTAAGAAAGTTTGAAATTGGCCTCATGAGGTTTGTCGGAAACTAGGGTCTCTCGTTTCAAGTAACCTACAAAGGTGGTAAAAACTAGAGATCGCGTTTTAGTTAAATTATATATGTAACATAGGCTTTTCACTCTATTTAATATATGGTAGCTGTCGCTTGCTTTGTAAATTAGTTGTGGAACATGCGACAACATTGTTTTTAGTAACTGCATTAGAGAAATGTCTTATTTTATTACACAATAGCATTGTTATCATGCACTGTATTAGTGAAATTTCATAATCACGATTCGATTACACAACAGCATTGTTATCATGCACTGTAGTAGTGAAATTTCATAATCACGATTCGATTACACAATAGCATGTTGTCATGCACTGTATTAGTGAAATTTCTCAAACACGATTCTATTACACAACAGCATTGTTATCATGCACTGTATTAGTGCAATTTCTCTAACAAGACTCTATTACACAAAGCATTGTTGTCATGCACTGTATTAGTGGAATTTCTCAAACACGATTCTATTACACAACAGCATTGTTATCATGCACTGTAATAGTGAAATTTCATAATCACGATTCGATTACACAACAGCATTGTTATCATGCACTGTAGTAGTGAAATTTCATAATCACGATTCAATTACGCAACAGCATTGTTATCATGCACTGTAATAGTGAAATTTCTCAAACACGATTCTATTACACAACAGCATTGTTGTCATGCACTGTATTAGTGAAATTTCTCAAACACGATTCTATTACACAATAGCATTGTTGTCATGCACTGTATTAGTGAAATTTCTCAAACACGATTCTATTACACAACAGCATTTTTGTCAGGCACTGTATTAGTGAAATTTCTCAAACACGATTCTATTACACAACAGCATTGTTGTCATGCACTGTATTAGTGAAATTTCTCAAACACGATTCTATTACACAATAGCATTTTTGTCATGCACTGTATTAGTGAAATTTCTCAAACACGATTCTATTACACAGCAGCATTTTTGTCAGGCACTGTATAAGTGAAATTTCTCAAACACGATTCTATTACACAACAGCATTTTTGTCATGCACTGTATTAGTGAAATTTCTCAAACACGATTCTATTACACAATAGCATTGTTGTCATGCACTGTATTAGTGAAATTTCTCAAACACGATTCTATTACACAACAGCATTTTTGTCATGCACTGTATTAGTGAAATTTCTCAAACACGATTCTATTACACAAAAGCATTGTTGTCATGCACTGTATTAGTGAAATTTTCTCAAACACGATTCTATTACACAACAGCATTGTTGTCATGCACTGTAATTAGTGAAATTTCTCAAACACGATTCTATTACACAACAGCATTTTTGTCAGGCACTGTATTAGTGAAATTTCTCTAACACGATTCTATTACACAATAGCATTGTTGTCATGCACTGTATTAGTGAAATTTCTCAAACACGATTCTATTACACAATAGCATTGTTGTCATGCACTGTATTAGTGAAATTTCTCGAACACGATTCTATTACACAACAGCATTTTTGTCAGGCACTGTATTAGTGAAATTTCTCAAACACGATTCTATTACACAACAGCATTTTTGTCATGCACTGTATTAGTGAAATTTCTTCAAACACACGATTCTATTACACAATAGCATTGTTGTCATGCACTGTATTAGTGAAATTTCTCAAACACGATTCTATTACACAACAGCATTTTTGTCATGCACTGTATTAGTGAAATTTCTCAAACACGATTCTATTACACAACAGCATTGTTGTCATGCACTGTATTAGTGAAATTTCTCAAACACGATTCTATTACACAATAGCATTTTTGTCATGCACTGTATTAGTGAAATTTCTCAAACACGATTCTATTACACAGCAGCATTTTTGTCAGGCACTGTATAAGTGAAATTTCTCAAACACGATTCTATTACACAACAGCATTTTTGTCATGCACTGTATTAGTGAAATTTCTCAAACACGATTCTATTACACAATAGCATTGTTGTCATGCACTGTATTAGTGAAATTTCTCAAACACGATTCTATTACACAACAGCATTTTTGTCATGCACTGTATTAGTGAAATTTCTCAAACACGATTCTATTACACAAAAGCATTGTTGTCATGCACTGTATTAGTGAAATTTCTCAAACACGATTCTATTACACAACAGCATTGTTGTCATGCACTGTATTAGTGAAATTTCTCAAACACGATTCTATTACACAACAGCATTTTTGTCAGGCACTGTATTAGTGAAATTTCTCTAACACGATTCTATTACACAATAGCATTGTTGTCATGCACTGTATTAGTGAAATTTCTCAAACACGATTCTATTACACAATAGCATTGTTGTCATGCACTGTATTAGTGAAATTTCTCGAACACGATTCTATTACACAACAAGCATTTTTGTCAGGCACTGTATTAGTGAAATTTCTCAAACACGATTCTATTACACAACAGCATTTTTGTCATGCACTGTATTAGTGAAATTTCTCAAACACGATTCTATTACACAACAGCATTTTTGTCATGCACTGTATTAGTGAAATTTCTCAAACACGATTCTATTACACAATAGCATTGTTGTCATGCACTGTATTAGTGAAATTTCTCAAACACGATTCTATTACACAACAGCATTTTTGTCATGCACTGTATTAGTGAAATTTCTCAAACACGATTCTATTACACAACAGCATTGTTGTCATGCACTGTATTAGTGAAATTTCTCAAACACGATTCTATTACACAACAGCATTGTTGTCATTGCACTGTATTAGTGAAATTTCTCAAACACGATTCTATTACACAACAGCATTTTTGTCAGGCACTGTATTAGTGAAATTTCTCAAACACGATTCTATTACACAACAGCATTTTTGTCATGCACTGTATTAGTGAAATTTCTCAAACACGATTCTATTACACAACAGCATTGTTGTCATGCACTGTATTAGTGAAATTTCTCAAACACGATTCTATTACACAACAGCATTGTTGTCATGCACTGTATTAGTGAAATTTCTCAAACACGATTCTATTACACAACAGCATTGTTGTCATGCACTGTATTAGTGAAATTTCTCAAACACGATTCTATTACACAACAGCATTGTTGTCATGCACTGTATTAGTGAAATTTCTCAAACACGATTCTATTACACAACAGCATTGTTGTCATGCACTGTAATTAGTGAAATTTCTCAAACACGATTCTATTACACAACAGCATTTTTGTCAGGCACTGTATTAGTGAAATTTCTCAACACGATTCTATTACACAATAGCATTGTTGTCATGCACTGTATTAGTGAAATTTCTCAAACACGATTCGATTACACAATAGCATTGTTGTCATGCACAGTATTAGTGAAATTTCTCGAACACGATTCTATTACACAACAGCATTTTTGTCATGCACTGTATTAGTGAAATTTCTCAAACACGATTCTATTACACAACAGCATTTTTGTCATGCACTGTATTAGTGAAATTTCTCAAACACGATTCTATTACACAACAGCATTTTTGTCATGCACTGTATTAGTGAAATTTCTCAAACACGATTCTATTACACAATAGCATTGTTGTCATGCACTGTATTAGTGAAATTTCTCAAACACGATTCTATTACACAACAGCATTTTTGTCATGCACTGTATTAGTGAAATTTCTCAAACACGATTCTATTACACAAAAGCATTGTTGTCATGCACTGTATTAGTGAAATTTCTCAAACACGATTCTATTACACAACAGCATTGTTGTCATGCACTGTATTAGTGAAATTTCTCAAACACGATTCTATTACACAACAGCATTTTTGTCAGGCACTGTATTAGTGAAATTTCTCAAACACGATTCTATTACACAACAGCATTTTTGTCATGCACTGTATTAGTGAAATTTCTCGAACACGATTCTATTACACAACAGCATTGTTGTCAAGCACTGTATTAGTGAAATTTCTCAATAAACACGATTTCTATTACACAACAGCATTTTTGTCAGGCACTGTATTAGTGAAATTTCTCAAACACGATTCTATTACACAACAGCATTGTTATCATGTATTGTTAGTGCAATTTCTCAAACAAGATTCTATTACACAATAGCATTGTTGTCATGCACTGTAGTAGTAAAATTTCATAAACACGATTCCTATTACATAACAGCATTGTTGTCATGCACCGTATTAATGAATGTTCACAAACACGATGAATACCTACGTGTAACACTAAGGTAATTTAATTAAAGTATGGTATATATCTCAAGAGGTTAAAGATCATTAATATTTTCCACTGCGCTCTGATAGTGGAGTTTTATGCCCAATTTTCACGTAATTTTTATCGTTTTTGTGCAGAGTGAACTTTGTGGAGGGAACATAGATTTCAAAAGAAACGAACTAAGTAAAATCTCCAGAACTACTTGAAGAGGAGGGGTGACGACTGGGCACTATTTATTGTTAGAATAAAACGGAAGATAGAAGAGCATGAAATGGCGTATAACAGTGAGAAGCGAAGCGAGCTGGGACTTGGCAGTGGGTGGCCCATTCATAAATAGGTCGAGGTAAAACTGGATTTAAAAAAATGTACGGTGAGTTTTGAAAAATTATTTTAAATTCTTATTTAGGGTGTACGAATATACTATGTGCAAATAAATGTTCTCTAAACTAAACTTGCTTCATATATAACACTTAGGTAGGCTTCAAGTCTGTTTCTAATAATATTATTTGTATTTTGTCCTCATTACACAAATCCATAACTCACAATTTTTCAAATACTAACCTCCGATTTGTGAACCATTAATTTAAAAAATAGAACATTTTATATTCAATGGCACTTCCAAAAACCTTTTACCTGATCTTAAAAAAAAAAAAACTGCTATGGTAAAATTTTTACAGGATTTATTTTAGCTTTAATGATGGACAAATCTCCCCTTTCTAAAATCTTCTTAAAATTTAGTTAAATATTTCTAAACTAATCACCATACCATTAAGTGATACAAATTAATATATTAAATTAGTATATTTCCCTCTTCTCATGATGAGGTTTTTTTAACCGAAATACATTGTGTAAAACTTTTATAATTTACTATTTTTTCGAACAGGATAAAAGCCTTATGAGATCACTTAGATATGAGTTCTATACTATTTTATTCTGACTGATCATAAGTTGAGGTGTTTCTATTTAGAACCCTCTTATCAACACCTTCTTCAGGGTGTCACGAGGTGCCAGTAACTCGTGTCGCATTAAATTAATTCACGAAGTAAAACAATCATCATCCTTCGTTTCTTACACTTATGTAAGGAGGGTAAGAAAGAAATCGAGTTTGAATATTATGAAATACGTCTTAGAAAGAGGCTAGAGAGTAGGAAGAAAAGGAGAGCGTGACCCAAACAAATGTTCTTCTAATCTGGACTGTTAACTCTGGTTTTCTTTTTCATGGACAGGTTCACTTAGAAGCACTGGTCAGAACTAGCTCTACAGTAACAGCTGCAACAATTCCATGAATAAAACCAGGAAAACAAGGTCAACACCGGAAGTTCATGACGTCACTAAGTTTATGTTTCCGGTCCGTCCAAGTTAATGGGGCACTTAAGGATCGCTGCAGCCAAACCTCTAAAACAATACTTCCGTAAACCACAAGTAGACCCTTGTGTTGAGCTTGATTTATGGCTTGGATTGGACGTCAATGTCTTGTAGAAACGTTAAGTTTTAACCTTCTATAAGGTATAGTTTTTGTGCAAAGTTGTGTATACAGAAATTTTTGGGCTCTTGGTTTGGTGTGGAGTATCGGCAACAAAAGGTTGAGTAGTAATTCAAATTTTGAAACTTAGCCTCAAACGGAGAAATTACATAGCAAGTGTGATGCACATTTTGTTTAGGAGATAAATTTATAGATAGATAGATAAATTCCACAAGGCGGCAATTTTTTATTTTTTTTTGTCTGGAAACAGAGTAGGCTACAAATATTTGTAGACTGGATAATACAGACAACTTTTAGCTGAAATGGATAACATGTGAGTATAGCGAATACTACTGCGTAGAATGATAGAACACTATTGCGTAGAATGATGGACCACTACTGCCTAGAATGATGGACCACTACTGCCCTAGAACGATGGAACACTACTGCGTAGAACGATGGAACACTACTGCGTAGAATGATGGAAAACTACTGCGTAGAATGATGGACCACTACTGCCTAGAATGATGGAACACTACTGCGTAGAATGATGGACCACTACTGCGTAGAATGATGGACCACTACTGCGTAGAATGATGGAAACACTACTGTGTAGAATGATGGACCACTACTGCGTAGAATGATGGAACCACTACTGCGTAGAACGATGGAACACTACTGCATAGAATGATGGAACACTACTGCGTAGAACGATGGAACACTACTGCATAGAATGATGGAACACTACTGCGTAGAATGATGGAACACTACTGCCTAGGAATGATGGAACACTACTGCGTAGAATGATGGAACACTACTGCGTAGAATGACGGAACAATACTGCGTAGAACGATGGAACACCAGTGGGTATAAAGATGGAACACTACTGAGTATAATGCTGGACCACTACTGCCTAGAACGATGGAACACTACTGCGTAGAATGCTGGACCACTACTGCATAGAATGATGGAACACTACTGCGTTGAATGATGGAACACTACTGCATATTTCACACTTCTGCGCATCTCTCTAACAGAACTACTATTTTTACTTCGATCGCGACTAGTACTGAAGATTAATAAGATAAGGAATATCTCAGAAACTATAACTAAATCAAAATTTGAATAGTAAAAAAATCACAAAATACTTAAAATATTCACGCGCGCTCAAAAACATATAAAAGGGCCCTTGGGAAGTCTTTAATCTCTAGGTGAACGGACAAAAGAAAAAAAGAATCAACACAGAACACCGAAATTGAAAGAATTATTGTGTTCCATTGTTTCTAATTGAATGAGTAGAGTATAAATCGATAATTGGCCTGCTACCCACTATCGATATTGGTATCGCTGTGTCGTGATCGATGTTCCATTAGGCCATTTATATCAGGTGTTGCCTGGCACGATATAGGGTTAATGACCGAATCGAATGATGTCATCCACCTGTAGAAGCCAAAGGCAGGAAAAACTGTATTGCACGGTTTTTTTATTACGATAGTCGGGTACTTCCAAAACATGTGACCCCTCTCAAATAATTACGATGGGAATCTTACGATGTAGCCCTTGCAAATTGCTTGTACTTTTTATTTTAATATTGAATGTTCATGTTTCTGAGACGTTTTTAAAAATCATTTCTTTCTGAAACGTCCCTGTTTTTTCAGTAGGAGCACACAATGAGCGGATATTGCATACATTTATAATTTGTTTTTAAATAAGTTAAAACGGCTTACTACTACACAGTGCTATTGAAGATATTTTATTTATCTTGCGTGATATGAATTGTTATAGCGGCGATTTTAATAAATAAAAAAAGGAAGTAATTGGTGGTGTCACTAAAATAGTCAAAGAGCGGTATTCAAATCTAATTTAATAATAAAAACTAAAGCCATAGTTTTTTATTAATTACTAATTCTTAGCACTGGAGAAATAAAAAATTCATTAGCTGTCATGTGCTTAGAGATAAATAATAACAAACAAAAAATCTTAATAGGGGTTTAAAAACGGTTATAGTTAATTGTACTGAAAGAAGATTATGGAAACTTTACAATAAGGTATAACGTAAATATTTTTTTATCACACTACCTATTCAAATTCATATACTAATTATCAACGAATTCAGAACCTTAATATATAACTACATTGCAATGACAGAGTTTTAATTACTTTTGATTAAAACACACGAGTGGAAGCGCGTATATTTATTCAGAAATACACCACACTCGATCCCACAGATTATTTACGATTATATCTACCCATTAGCACTAGTTATAGTAGTTATCTCCACTCGACTCCATAGCTCTAGGAGGCAGTGATATAGCGGGCTCCTCCCGCACTGCCTACAGACAGACACAAATCATCTCTTACATCTGCCACTGTTTGTCTTGGATACGAGTGCTTCTATTTCTGGCCCGCCTTTACTGGGCCGTCGATACCTCTCTATTAGTAGCCCGCCATCTCTCTCCCTCTCTCTCTCGCTCTGGGCAGTTGTTCGAGTACTGATCTAGGTAAAAATACCTGCTTAAGACTCCAGCATTGAAGAAGAGTGAGATAAGTGCAATGGA
>NW_025782744.1:27500-31455 GCF_021130785.1 Homalodisca vitripennis
GCAAATACCGAAGAAAAAACCTTTACAATTAAGTTTTTTAAAGATTTTGGATTTACTGGTTTTAAATGGTTTTTAGGGAAAATGGTAAATTAGAATTAAGTTAGGGCGTTTATTTTGGTTTTTTAATTCAACGCCACTAATACCCCATTTAAAAATTTTAAATTTTAAAAGCTTTTAGTGAAGATCTGTTTTTTTTCTTCTTTTTTCTTTTCCAGTAAATGCAAAAATCATAATGGGGCCTTCTACTCCCGGGCCCAAAACGAACTTTTAAAGTTTCTTAGCTAAAACAAGAAAATTTTTGGTACTAAATTGCTGTTAGATTGAATTTGGGCCCATTACATCTTTCCACTTTCCCATAAGGGGTATTACTAAAGCCCATATTTTGGGATTTAAATTTTTTCCATGAACCCCCCCTTTTGGGGGAAAACACACCCAAAAAATTTCCCCCCCCTCCCCCGGGTTTTCCCCGGGGGCCCCCCCCCCAACGGGGAAAATTTTTTGGTTTTTCTAAAGAATAGAATTTTTTTGCCCTTCGTCTTTTCTTACATTCCCCCTTTAATTTAAAATTTTCCCTTTTTTTTTTTGCAACACCCAAAATTTTAAAAAGTTCAATTTTTTCCCCAAAATTAAAAACAAAAAAAAAAATTTTTTTATCTATTTAGTAGGGGGAAAAAAATTTTATTGCAACCCAAAACTGTGTACCAAAAGAATTTTTTGATAAATCTTTAAAAAAACCCGGGGGACAAAAATCCCCAAAAAAAACAATTTAAAAAAATTTTTTTAGAGCCCCCAAAAATAAATTTTTGGGATTATTTTTTTTTCAAGTTACGGGTTTTTGGGGGTGTTTTTGGTAAGAAGCCCCCCAAAAAACCTTTTTAAACCGGGGGCCCAAAACCTTTTTAAAGGTTTTTTTCCCAACCACCACCAAAAAACGGGCAGGCGGAAAAACTTGCAAAAGGGGGGGACGCCAGGGGGTTTAACCCCTCCCAACCCAACCAACCCCGACTCACTTTATTCGGTTTTTCTTTCGATAAAAACCCCCCTGCCCACTACACCCGGGGCCATAATTAATCATCTGGTTTCAGTTTTTAAAAGGGGGTTAAATAAAATTGGGGTTTTTAATTTTGGTTTTTTTAAACCCAAAAAAAAAGAAAGGGGTTTTAAAAAATTTTTGGGGGCCCCCGGGTTTAAAAAAAAAATTTATCGATTGGGGGGAAAAGTCAGGGGGAAAAAAAACCCCACCCTGCTCCTTTTTTTAGGGTTAAAATCTTGGGGTTTTAAAATTGGGGTTAAAAAAAAATTGTTTTTTTCAAAAACACCCCCGTTTGTTCACAATGGGCAATTCCCGGGCATAGGAAAAAGTTTAAAATAGGAAAAACAAACAAAATTGGGGAAAAAAAGGGAAAATTTTTGGGGCTACCCCCGGGGTTAAAAACCCCCGGTCTACATTTTTGGGGCTCCCGATTTTTGAAAAAATATGGTAAAATTTTAAAAAAAACGGAAGGAAAGAAAAACCAACCCCCAAAGATCTGGGATTCCTAAAGAATTGGAAAAAATTTTTTGGGGGCCGGGTTTGGGGGGATGGTGAAAAAGGGAATTTAAAAAAAAAAAACATAACGGAAAGGGAAGGGGTAGCTTGTGGGATTTTGCTAAAAACCCCGGGGGGTGGGGAAATAAGCAAGGGGGTTTTTCCGCCCGGAAAAATTCATCACTCACTTTAAATTAAAAAGTATCGGGGTCATGAGGGGGGGCAGCTGTAGGGGGCCCGGGCTTTTTTGCCAACCCCCGTAGGCCCCCCCCCGGGCTTGCAGCAATAAGGGGTTTCTGTGTGTCTGGGCCCCCTTTTTTAATGACGATTTGTTTTAAAAAGGGGGAATGGTGTAGTGTTGAAGGGGAAAAACCCCAAAAAAATGAAAATCGAAAAAACATTTTTGGGGAGTTAAACCCCCCAAAATTTTTTCATGAAAAACCCTTTCACAGGAAATTATAATTTTTTTACTTTGAGGAAAAGTTTGGGAAAACCAAAAAATTTTGGGTTTTTGTAAAAAATTAGGGAAAAAAGATTTTAAATCAGTTGGGGGTTTTTAAGGGATAAAGTCACAAAATTAAATATTTTTTTTATTAAAAAAAAAAAAGCGAAAAGCCTCGAAAAAAAAAAAAAATTTAAAAAACAATTCTTTTGAAATGGGTTTTTAGCATAAATGGGTTTAAAAAAAAAATGAAACCGGGTACTCTTTAAAGATTTGTAATATTGTTTAGGGAGTTTTTCGATTTGGCGTGACCCAAAAAATTAGAAGCCCAAGGCACCTACCTAAAGGGTTTAGATACCACTATTTGGGTGCGAAATACAAATGCGACAAAAGTAATAAAAAGACCCGTCTTTAATACAAATTTGGTTTAATCCTTTACACTGCAAATGGCACCAGCTCTCCCGAAATTTTACAGGGGCTCGTTAAAAATTTTCCGGACAAAGGTGGGAACGCGTTATTTTCTCACATCAAACATAATTTAAACCCCAAAAAAACAAAGGGGCTCTGATGCTTTGTTCCCCCCATTTGGGCCCGTGGGTTTGTGTTTTTTTTTAAAAAAATTTAAAATCCCATAAAATAATACATAAACTTTACAAAATTTGTCTAAAATTTTATGATAACAAGGCCAGTTACTGAAAGATAAGTGCTGAAATATCTTTAGCATTTTCAAGAGGCGGCCATTACAACTTTTAAAAATTTGGGAATATCTTAGAAACCGCAATGTTTTCTCAAAAACTAATAAGTTTAAAAAGGGTTTTATAGGATTTTATCACAGATCCGAGGGAAACCAAAATCATTTAAATCGAAAAATAAATAGCTGATTTAGAGCAGATTTACTGAGAAAACGGTCGCATAAAAGACAAAAATGATAAAATCTAAAAACTATTTCTTGTAATTCTTGAGAAAATTGCAGGTTTTAAGGTATTCAAAGTTTTAATGGCGCCGTTTTGAAAATACTAAAGATAATTTCTGATATATTCTTCAGTAACTGGCCTTGTTATCAAACATTCGAGCCAAATTGGTACAATTTAATTAATTGTTTTAAGATTTTTTTACAACGCATAAGTACAACAGATGGGAAACTAAGCATTAGAGACCCATGTTCATATGGTGAAATTGTTAATCTTGATCTGAGCAATAACGTGGTATACCTTTGTCCAGAGAGTTTAAAGGGACACCCTTGTACATATTCTAACAAAAATTGAAGATCCCTCCACAGATTTGCGACTAATCCAAGATATCCTTTTGTTACCCCAGATACAATTTCTCGCGAAAATCAAGATCTAAACATCTTCTACAATAGGGAAAGTAAAGAGGTGTCACTTATGGGGTCCCTTTTTTGAACATGCCAAGTCATAAGTCATTCTGTCCGTCATCTATCTTTCAGAAAACGACAGCCAACGTTGCCATCGCAACGAGTGAAGTAGGGACAGGTCTATATTGCGGAGGTGTAAGGTTTCCACCACAGAAATCGTCTTAGTATCAGGCCTACTCACGTCTTGGGTTTTCCTGTAGCGATTATACATATGGACTTGCTGTATTGTTCATTTGCGAATCACTTGCTTATGATCGGTCAGGGTCTAAACCCAATCTACGGAGTAAACACTTTTCCATCTCCTCATTAGCTCCCAAAAATTCTCGATGAATGCTAAATCACTTCTGATAGTACCTAAAGCTTTAAAAAAATAGCGTGGGGTACGAACACGTTTTAAAGAGGAATCGAAGAAACAGTTTCAAACCTCATTTTTCAAGTCAGTGTTAATTTCTTATGGACAACAAAGATGTTCTAATAGATTTAAAATTTTTAGATGGTTATAAAAAAGCCGGAGCGAATAAGAAGAATCGAAAAATAGATCAAAAATACACTTTTTCTGTAAAACATACTCAAATTGCTCTGATTATCCACTTTTAAACATTTTTTTCCA
>NW_025782745.1:0-33027 GCF_021130785.1 Homalodisca vitripennis
TTTTTTAGTTGGAGTCCATGGTGTCCAAATACAAACGGAAAACCGAGCAGCAGTCTTGGGACCCTCTCAGGCGATGCACACGGAAGCTATCAAACGCTCACTGTGAGAGATTGGTATGCCAATGCAAACAGCTGCAAAAAAACTTCAATGTGCCCAAGAAATACGTCTGAAACGCCGGGTTTATTAAATAAGAACCAACAGCATGCTAAGGAAACTCAAACAAAGGTTCTTGGCCACTACCCGTCTGTTTTTAAATGACAGCATACAAGAACAGCATCTTGTAGAATAATCTTATTAGAAATGGAAGGGTACGATTTTTTGGAATCACTTTAAATGATTTGCGTAGTCTTGAGCTTACAAACTTGCAGAGCAAAATAAATATATCACACATAATTTCAAACCATGAAAACAAAAATTTAGCTGGGAAAGATTGGGTTTAGGGGCTTTAGAACAGCGCCACCCTGAAATGGTGTTTGAGAGTACACAGAGGCATACTCTCGGCAGCAAGAGCCCAGGCTTTTAACAAAGTAAATGTTACAAAGTTCTTTGACATTTTAGAGGATGTCCAGAAAAACCACTTATATCCACCTCACAGGGTTTTCCAATGTCGACGAAACAGGACTTATGACTGTCCAGACTAAATCGTCAAAGGTTTTTGCACTTAAAGGCAGACGACAAGTTGGCTCACTCACATCTGCTGAAAGAGGTGTTCTCTCGACATTTGTAGTTTCAATGTCAGCAGGAGGGACTTTTATACCTCCTATGGTCATATTTCCAAGGCAGCGAATGAAAGTTGAGCTGCAAGATGGTTCTCCACCGAGGGACAGTTTTTGCCTGCCATCCATCAGGGTGGATGCAAACGGACATTTTCACTCAATGGTTTGAGCACTTTTTGCGCTTTGCTAAGCCTTCAAAAGACGACCCCGTCTTATTGGTACTTGATGGACATTGCAACTCACACAAGGAACCTTGACTTTATCGAAAAGGCTAGGAAAAACCATACAACTGTGGTTTGCATCCCCCCTCATTGCAGCCACAAGCTCCAGCCGTTAGACGTAGCGTTTATGGGGCCATTCAACACCTATTATGTCCAAGCAATCGAGAGATTTTTACGAAATAACCCTGGTAGGCAAGTAACTCAATACCAAGTGTCTCGTCTTCTCGGGGAATCATTTTTAAGTGCTGCTACTCCTACTGTTGCGGTTAAGGGATTTTAGAAGGTGTGGCATAGTGCCAATCAACAGGGATGTGTTCACTGATGCAGATTTTGTTGCTTCTACAACAACGGAAATTCCCAATCCATCTCAGTCACACCCAACAGCTGACATCCAATCCAGTTTCACCGGACCCTGATAAAGATGGACCTGCTGATGCCGATCCCAATGCAAGTGCAAACATCAGGGCCTGTTGATCCCGACCCTAATGCAAGTGCAACATCAGGGCCTGTTGATCCCGACCCTAATGCAAGTGCAACATCAGGGCCTGTTGATCCCGATCCCAATGCAAGTACAACCTCAGGGCCTATATTAGGTTCCGGAGACCCCACAACATTATTTGTTCTCGTCTCTCTTCAAGCCCAAAATAACCTCAAGCAATGAACGTCCATTAAAACCCAATGCCTCATCTGCCTTAAGCTCCATGCCTAGTAGGCCTACCTCATCTGCTTTAAGTCCAACCGCCATACCCAGTACATCATTTGTTGTAAGCCCTCAAGAAATTATCCCGATTCCTAAAACAAACATCATCAAACGACAAAAATAAGAGGAAAAAGGGTTCGGCTGCAGTGTTAACCTCAAGCCCCTTACAAGGCTGAACTTGAGGCAGCGAAGGCAGAAAAGGAAAACAAAGAAAGACCTGAAGAAAATTAAACTGGAGAAAAAAGAAGAAAAAAAGAAGTTGGCGAACAAAAAAAAGAAGCCTGTCAAAGAGAAAAGGAAACCAAAAGTGGCAAAACGTGCTTTGTTTCTGAAACGAATCAGATAGTGATGAAAGTGACGCGGATTGTTTGTACTGCCAGAACTTGTTCTCAAAATCTAAAAGTAATGAAGGGTGGATACGGTGTTCGGGTTGCCACAAATGGGCACAATGAAGCGTGTGCCGGATGTGAAGAGGATGATAATGAATTCATTTGTGACCTATGTAAATAGACTGCAAACAAAAGACAACAAAATCGCAAAAAGTTGTAGGCCTAAAGTAATTTTTTATTGTATTATTTTCTACTTTACACGTTTCAAAATATGTAGACAATGTAATAATAACTAAATTTGTAACAATACATACATACTTTGGTATTTAAAATGCATTTGTAGTATTATTTTTGACATCGGGCAAAGTAGCCACCCTGTGGCCATTTTGCCCTACCCCAACGGGCAAAAGTGGCCATTTGGTAGGGCGTGACAAAAAAAATTATGTTTAAAAAAAGTAACTAAGATACAGGTATATATTATTTTTTTTTAATGAGTGTAACTATATATGGGTATCTTATAAATAATTTTCATTTCTTTTGAACAATTATAACAGCTTGAAAAAAATAAGTTTTCCTTAGGGTGGCCACTATGCCCACCTTTCCCCTAATAGTAAATACGATTACCAAATTTGGGTTTAAGTTTACAAAGTTTATTTGCAAAGTTACTCATTATGTTATTCAACTAAAACGTTTCCTTAATAATCTAAATCCTTAATGTTTCCTCGTGTAGAGCAAATAGAGTAATAAATTAAAGAAGTAATGTAAATTCTTTGTTTGATGTTTATTTTGACGATGGAAGGATTGTGAAGAAAACAGGATTTTCCGGACATTTACCATTGTTCAGTGAAATAAAAAATCAGTAACACTACGTTTCGAGATCTGCAATCTGACCTCTTCTTCAGGTAAACAACTAACATAAAACATAAACATAGTTGGTAATTATGTGTTAGGTTAGTTATTTACCATGAAGAAGAGATCAATTACAGGTCTCGAAACAAAGTTTTACTGATTTTTTTGTTTCACTGAACGATGGAAAATGTCCGGAAATCTTGTTTCCTTCAGTAAAGTAAAGATGCCTTATTTTACCAGTCGAAGTTAGGGCTATGAAGCCCTCTTATAACACTTAACCTGGGGACCTAACGGCTTCAAGGGGGCACAACCAACGGCCGGTAATTTTTTTTGTAATTAGATTCATTTAAAAAAAACTTTAACGTATTTATAGACTAAAATGGGTGAATGAACTTCATCTGCATCCAAACAGATTCATAACGCTATTCACACTTGTACAACAAAAAGTAATGGTAATTTTAATAGGTATGAAGATACATCATATAGTTATCGAGGGAAGTATTGATTCAATGTAAATGTTGAGTTTAGCTCCAGTTCACTTTCCTCTTAGTGTAGCGTCTGGGAATCTGATGCACCAGATAAGCAAATGAAAATGCCTAATCAACTAGATTACACTATATTTTTATACTTTTTAGTCTAGGTGCCTCTAATGGCGAAACAGGGTAAAGAATTCGTTTTGAGCTTCTCCGTTTCCGAAATATGTAGATCTTCTTCAGACGAACATTTCTCCAGATTCCAGGATTATACTCATAAACCACGTACCCATTTTCTTATTCTCAATATAACAATAATTAAAAAATTCAATAGTTTTTACTTCTAATTTTAACTAATACTCATAATATTCTAGTTATTAATAGGTTTAACTTTCTTACTGTCAAAGATTTAATATTTCAATACATTTAAACAGTTTACAACTCTGAAAATTTACGATCAATCAATTTACGTAACATTAGTGACGTAATTTAGTGATGTGTCTGAAGAAGATAGGCTTGCTATCGAAAGGCCCTCACAAATTAAAAAAAGTTATCAGCATTGCTTGGTGTTTTTTCAAAGTAGTGATTGAATTAACGTAATATGTTTTGTTCTGTGTTTTTCTCGTTAACATCATGTTTACCTAATCAGACCAATGTAAAGTCTGTAAAGTCTATTTCTATATTTATTATTACGTTAAAATATTGATAGTATTATTGTTATATTGTCATCACAGCTCTGAGCATGTTGGTCTAAAATCGATTATATAGCAAACGCGCAAGAAAGCGAACTAAAACAATATTGTACATAAGGTTGTTTTTCTGTTACGTAAGAACAGGTATGTAGGTAACATTCTGGCTTCGATTGAGTGATTATGTTATGTTTATTTTTATGATTACAGGTTATATTTAAATTTTTTTCTAACATGTACCTGACATTGTTAGTTAAAATTTTAAGAAAATGCATTATTATTGTATTTTTATAATCGTAATCGTTGAGCTGAGACGTAGACTCCAAATATTATAAAAAATAATAGCTGATATTATGAGTTTTTATTTGAAATTGTTGTTATTTCAAAATAACACGATTTAACGGGTTTTAAGTAGTATCTTTAAAAGTGTAGTATTCTATGAGCATTCAGCACACTAGCTAGTATGAATGCTAATGTGTCTACCTCGCTTGTACAGTCAAAGGCAGTACTTAACACACGGAGGTTTGAGCAGTCAGAAGTGATCGTATAAGATTGGCTAAAACAGTCGCAGGTTACAAGCACCTGTTATATACAAACAGTTTTTACAGCTACTGCCTTCAACTATGGTTAGCCTAAGGTTAGTTGGATGATAAACTTTTCTTCAGAGCTTTACTCGTTGAATGGCTAAATATCGGCGGAGTCTATTCTTTCGGAGAGCTGGAAAAACCTGATTTCCGTCTGTCCTGTCTTTCCGCACGATATCTTTAAAACGAACTGACCTGTAGACTGCATTTTACCTTGAAATTTTGTTTGCAATTTAAGGTAGGCCTTTTAATGCGACATTTGGTGTGGTGTACTATTGCCTTGTTTCATTTTTTAAATATATGATCCTGTACGGTACATTATATCTTAATTGAGATGCACTCATTTTTTATACTACTTTCTCAATAGCTTTTAGAAACGTCTGTATAAAGCTGAAAATAAGTACGAATATATTTTTGCTGTAAATCTTAAGTAAGTCATAAAATGGCTTTGTGTTTCCGATAAAGTCGGATTTTTATTCCTTCTCTGCCCTGTTTTGACGATTTCAGTCATCGTTGTCTTTAGGTTCACTACCATTTTCATTCCTAACATTGATCAATATCTTCCAGGTCAACTTATGAAATCTTATCCGAGATACACTTTCTACATTTTCATTTTGACTGAGTATGCACTCCAAGTAGTTTTGATACCATTTCTCAATATTGTTTTAGAGATTGTCTGTATAAAGCTGAAAATAAGTACGAATATATTTTGCTGTAAATCTTAAGTAAGTCATAAAATTGCTTTGTGTTTCCGATAAAGTCGGATTTTTATTCCTTCTCTGCCCTGTTTTGACGATTTCAGTCATCGTTGTCTTTAGGTTCACAACCATTTTTCATTCCTAACATTGATCAATATCTTCCAGGTCAACTTATGAAATATTAATCCGAGATACACTTTCTACATTTCATTTTGACTGAGATGCACTCCAAGTAGTTTTTGATACCGATTTCTAAATAGTTTTTAAAGACGAGAGTATAAAGTTGGAAATAAGTACGACTATATTTTGGTGTAAATCTTCAGTAAGGCCTCAAAGAGCTTTATGTTTCTAGTAAATTCAAATGTTTATTCCTACGATGTCCTGTTTTGTTGGTTTCAGTCATCGTTGTCTTTAGGTTCACAACCATTTTCATTCCTAACGTCGATTAATATCTTCCAGGTCATCATACAAAATCTTTATCCGACAAACCCTTTCTACATATCATCTTGATTGAGATGCACTCCAACTAAGTTTCGAATCCGATTTCTCAATAGTTTTTACATACGTCTGTATAAAACTGGAAATAAGTACTACTATTTTTTTTGTGGTAAATCATCAGTAAGACATTCAAATTTAATGTGTTTTTCCGGTAAAGTCAGATTTGTATTCCTTTTCTGTCCTGTTTGATCATTTCATTCATCGTTGTCTCTAACTTCACATTAATCAATATCTTCCAGGTTATCATACAAAGTCTTATCCGAGACGGCCCTTTCGTCATATTCATCTTTAATGCAGCAACATCTTTAGCAAACATTGTATTTTAATGCGGCTTTCTTGTCACAATATCTGCATGTAATCGTTTTTGCTCTGTTTGTGATTTAGACGTGCTCAAAAGACTTCGTGCTCTTTTATCCTGTTTTGGAATGAGGTTTTAGAGTCCAAAGCGACCACCCTACACACCTCTTGCTAATAGAGTCATGCATTGTCCTAAACAGTCCATTTAGACCTCATCTCGGTAAATTTCTCTTTTACAATTTGTTTCTGAAATATTGAGTGGTGTTTTCATCTGTAATTTGATCCCTCTAAAGCTATTTTCTGATGTTTGGTGAGCCTAGCTCTCTGTTTAAGCAATGGCACCTTCGAATAACATTATATTACAGGATAACAAGATTTTGGACATTTCTTGTGGTTACAAAAGGTATAACACAACGTTTCGAACTGGAATATATCCTCTTCATCAGGTGGGGGAGGTATTAGTACATACAAAAATAATAAAGAATATAAAGAAGAACATAAGAAAAATAAAAGGTTTCAAACATACCCCAAAAGCTGCTTGGGGTCTACTCCAGGCGTTGTCATTTCAGGAAATGCAAGTCCCGAGCACAAGTCACGAGTACGAGAAACACAATCACACATCACACCGGCACGGATGAATATGGGATCCTCGAAACGTTACTATAACCTTTTGTAACCATAACGATGGCAAATGTCCGAAATCCTGTTATCTTTGTCAAACCTTCCGTCGTCAACAACAACTTAATATTTCAGACCTAACTATTAGCGTTGGTAATTTATCCACTGCATACTTCATCCCTAGAAGGACACACCAATGGACCCTTTGTCCCCCATGAGTTTTTAAATGACCATACGTTACACACAGCTGTTCACCAAAATATTCCAACTTTTATTATTGGCCCACACCTTCATTCCAATAGCGCTCAATGCCTTATGTGAGTTGAGATTAGATCTTTAACGCCCAATTTCGTTCTTGTAAGATTTGGACCTCTTAGAGGGGATATTTAAACATTCTGCACTACACACTTGGTATCGCATACAAATGACGAGATCGGTACAGTACTAAAAATCTCACTTAACTTAATACGAAAAATTTGAAATATTTCGGTACCAACACAATTAACTTGTAGACTTTGTCCCTGTGGCTGGCTCAATTTTATAGTGCAATGGTTTTTATCTCATAACAGCACTATCGCGTGTGCATGAACACTGCGCTGTAACATTACGGGAAGCGCGCCTGGTTAATCTAATTAACAATACACACTGGCAACATGACACTTGTGTCACAACTTTTTGTAAACTACCAATCACGAAAGCACTTTATATAAACTGGAATGAATAAATTATGCTCCTTATTAATTATCCAAATATTTTAATATTTCAGATTAATTCCCAGTTGTGCTTTCGTTCGTATATTTTTTTAGATTTATTTTTTATTTTTTGCCCTTATCAGGTATATATATATATATATATATATATATATATATATATATATATATATATATATATATATATATATGCTCGCGGCGGAGCACGTACTTTTTGCGATTATACAATTTAACGTATATATATATGTATATATATATATATATATATATATATATATATATATATTTATTTATTTATAGAATGGTTTGATGTTTTATACGAAGGAATAATTTGATGTTACAATTTATTTAACTTACCATAATGATTTCAAACTTATTATTTTACAATAAACAGCAAAGAAGTAACAATGTTTTGAGACTTAAAATGGGGATGAATATAAGAAAAATATGTGAGATATTCTCTCGCAAGTGACGAGATTTTGTTTAAGTGGCTTTATCATGAGTATACCATAGTAACCCATAGGGAGAATTCCTGCCTCCATTTCGGAAAAAAGCGGTTACTTATTGATATCAAGCTAGATAAGTTATAATTTTAAAGTTTCTTTGATATGTAAGGCCATAGTTGGTTTTGTAATGTTCGTGTTTAAATTTACGTTTTTTAAAATTGTAATGTACGAGATTCTTCTTGTCACTGTTTATTATTATAACTCTTATTGTGTACGATTTTTTAGCTATCGAAGATCGAATTTGTACATATCGAATTGTTCGATCAAAAACAACCGAATAACGAGTTGTAGGCCGCTTATTAAAGTCTCCCTCCTATATCTACAACAAGTGTATTCAACACAATTGAAAAAATGTATTGAAAGAATAAAAGAATGTGCTCCAGTTTTATACTAACAAATCACTACCAATATAGAGATCAGATTATATTCTCTTAATACTGCTTGGATCCTTGGATCATCTGTATAGTAATGTTAAGTTCAGCTTCATTTCACCTTCCACTTCGTACAGCGTCCTGTGATTAGATTGTGAATCAAAATCCGTCTGAAGAAGCCCAAAACAGTCGGCGACTGAAAAGTCGAAGCTCAAAACTAATTCTTTACAATCGTTTCGACATCAAAGGCCCCTATACTACAAACAAATTTAATCCAAATGAAGTGGGTGTTCTCGTTGTCTCATTAGGTGCACAATTATCAGGATACTTAAGGTGTTAATCAGTAACTTAATACTTATTAAATCAACCTTTTCACCATTGCTCTACCGTTTTTTAATAACTTTTTGAAATTATTTGAAGTAGTTTTAAAAAAAATCACTAAAATCATTAACACAAAGAAAATTTAATAGTGGATCTATTTATCTCTTATGTATGTATATGACGTGTTTATCTGCATAAAGATCAGTCAACAAAGCCACTGCCTCAACGGCTATAAACTTAGAGGTCACTGTATGTAGAATCTTGGAGCATTGGAAAAACGGTTTATTGTAGTATCACTAGATAAAGGAATACAACATTTTCCAATACATAATTTTTTTATTTCGTGCAAGGGCCTTTCTGAATCAAAGATTCCATCATCAGGCACTTCACAGATTATCAAATGTTTACATTTTTGTAATAATAATTAATTTTATAATAAAATATGGTAAACAATTTGGATGTACGGTTAGCCAGTATAAAAATATTTAATCAGAAATTTAATTATAACTGAATTTTTGGAATTGGTCCGTCTTCATTATTGATAAGTTTTTTCTTGATTTATGTTAATGTAAAATGTTTCCCAAGCATTTAAGTGTATTGTGTTTGTAACTTCTTTTAATAATCGTAAATTTTTATTAGAGATGATGTGTCCAGATTCAATACAGTGATTCGCCACAGAAGATTTTTCATTTCTTCCATATTTTTATATGTGCAAAGTGTTCTTTGAATCGTGTCTTAATGTTCCTTTTAGTTTGGCCAATGTACAATTTATCACAGTCCACTTATTTTAGAGGTCACAGTTAGTTAATCGAACTATATGGCAACTAAGGAGAGCCAATTAATATTCGCGTTTAAAATGTTATCACTTCCTACTATAACTACGAAGCAATTTTACTTACGCTCCCCCTAAATATTAATTTTATTTCTGTATAAACTACTACAATTTAAGTAGTTATATTAGCACAGGTAGTAAAATCAATTATTTCATGGCGCAACTATAATATGCCATGAATTGTTGATTTTACTACCTTTACTAAATAACTACGAATATTTTGTCATTTACGCCGTGCTATAATGAATTAACTCCTAACAAACTATAAACTTAAGAGGCTATTGTAAATTGCAATATACAATGTTGATTTTACTACTGCCTCGAATGCTCTAGACTATGAACTGTTATTCACTCCAAACAAGGTTGTTTTCCCACTCAATACAGTCAGACACGTCGAAGTGAATTTACGTAATCCATTACCATTCAAACCGCTTTGAAGTGAGTCCAAACGTTCCAGCTCACTTCCGAGTAGATAAAACTCGAGGTCCGGGCGCGTCTCGTACCGAGGCCAACGTAAACTCCGGGCCGGCAGACTTCTTTGTGACGTCACAGACGGTGGCTGAGAATCGGAAGTGTGTCCGGAAGTGTGTGTGCTTGTGAAGCATTGCCAGGATCCCGCACTCGCGCTCTCTTACTGTCCAATAGCGTGTCGTTTTTTCAAGAGCCTTAAGAGAGAGAGAGGGTTGGAGGAAAGGGAGGGAGAAGAGATGGAAAGCGAGAAAGAGAGAGAGTAAAAAAGAGAGAAGAGAGAGAGCGAGAGAGGGAGGGAGAGAGAGAAAAAGAGAGAATAGAGAGAGCGAGAGAGGGAGGGAGAGAAGGGGATAGAGTGAGAGTGATGGAGGGAGGGAGAAAAAGAGAGAAAGGGAGTGAGAGAGCTTAAGAGAGAGAGTGATGGAGCGGAGGGTGAAAAAGGGAGAAAGGGAGGGAGGGAGAGAGAGAGAGAGAGCAATTTGACACCAATTTTTTTATATTTACCTGCCCAGGTTTAGACCAAAGGTCCACTCCTTCCATCTTCCAAACCGGGACAGGCAACCAAAACATTACAACACAGAACATAGGGTCGTTTGACGATTGACCTTATAAACATGATTTATACATTGTACAAGGAATACATTGTTATAATTATATATCTAGTTAAATATATATATATATATTGAAAATCAAAAATATACTATCATGTTTCTTACGTAAATATAATTCCAACACTTCATTTCATTACATTGTAAATACAATCTACAAAACAAACACATAATATAAAGAAGAAAACAATTTTAATCCAAATACACTTCAATCTATATTAACAACTCAAATATAGCCTTATTTTATTACACTGTTTATCTTAAGCATGATTTTCATAATAACATTTTTATTTTCTAACCCTATTCACTATATTTTAAAAGCAATAAAACGTCTTATATTTTTCACAAATATTCTCTCATTTTGCTCTTTCTTTTAATGTTCGTTCTAGTTTATTTAATAATCTAATTGATTGGACACGAAAAGATTTAGAATATATCACCGTTCTATGGATTGGAAATTGCAAGATATGATCACCAAATCTTGTTTGTCTCAAATGAACATCTTGCATTCTAACAAATTTTTCATACAAATATTCTGGCGTTTTTATATTTCAAAAGTCTTAAAAAGCTAAACTCAATATACTTAACTCCCTCCGTTCTTTAATCTTTAGCCAATTCAACCTCTTTATAATACCTAGTTACATGATCATCCAATCGTAGATTGAAAATATACCTAATGCAAGCATTTTGTGCAACTTGTAACCTATTACTTAGTTCGTCATTTATATCACAATATGCTTGACATAGCATAATCAAAATATGGGAAAATCAATGACATCACAAGCTGCTGTTTTTTTTGTATGAGTTGGTGGCTTGAAACATAAACGTTTGAATTGATACAAACTTTGGAAACCTTTTTACAAACATAATTTACTTGCTCTTCCCATGACAAGTTACCCATAATTCTAAGTCCTAAATTTACAACTGAATTTTCAAACTTAACAATCTGCCCATTGATTTCTATAGGCGTAATATTTGTCTTCACTAATAGTATTCAACAATCTAGAGGTTCCTAATATTATCGGCTTACACTTCAATATATTTAATTGTAAACCCATGATTCACTACACCAAGAGAAAAACATTAGTTTAAATCTACGTTTAATTGATTAACAGCATCATTTATTTTATCAGGTGTACATTGAACATATAACTGTATGTCATCCGCATACAACATAATATTACTAAAAATAACACATTCATTAATTCGATTAATGTACAAAGAAAACAATAATGAACGACAAAGTTTAACCTTGTGGTACACCTAGAGGATTAACTCTCCAGTCAGATTTCTTACCTTCGACAGTTCTAATTTACTGTAGCCTCCCTTCCAAATACGACTCAAACCATTGAACAACATTATCACTAAAATTATAAGATTTAAGAATTGAAACTAACAACTTATGATTTACACAATCGAAGGCACGGGCTAAAGTCAAGTAACATTAGTACAGTAAGGCACCTTCTATATCCATCCCTAGTCTTACATCATCAGTTATTTTTACTAAAGCAGACTGTGTACTAAAATGTGTTCTATAACCTGACTGATATTTATTCAGTATATTATTGTCATTAACATACTCAATAACCTGCTTATTGAGAGAGAGAGAGAGAGAGAGAGAGAGAGAGAGAGAGAGAGAGAGAGAGAGAGAAGACGGGCCTAGCATAGTCTGCTAAACAATTATCATTATCATATATTTATGGTTAATATTTTTTATCAGCATTTTATTTCATGCAAATTGAGTACAAAGATACGAAATAATTACTACATTCTTGACGTATCTAACAAAAAGTGGCCAGTGATTTCTTTATGCCTAAGATACGTCAGGAAATATCGTATATTTATCGTGCTCAATAAAATGTGGAATTAAAATATTACAAGACTGTTAACCTAACATAAAAACTATGAACATTTGCAGTATGGAAAACTAAAGCCTAGTATGTACGTCATAGAAACAAATGTTACGGCAGGGAAGACCGGGCTACGCGTGTGGAGGTGTGTGCGCGTCGAAGCGTGAAAATTCCTAATCCTCAGGGCTCTTGCTGCTTAATCATCAGGGCTCTTGAGCCTCCGGACGACGACACCTATTTGCTCAAATTAAACTCAATTTTATATGAAGAAGACATCCGAGTAGTAAGCATCGCGGATATTCCATTCTGTCTTACAGTGAAGGTTTTGAGCTCTGGCCACTTTTCGCTTAGTTTTCCTTGTATGAGCTTTATATCTACAGCGTTGTCCTATTTACATTTTTTGAAACTATCCTGAATTAAGTAGCTAGTCACTAAGAGACGAGAGTATGAGTATGAATTTAGGTATGCAAGTTTTACTGGAGCTTTACTACTTTATTTTAAAAAACCAACAAATATTTTATAAATAATTAAGTTGTTCCATATAATAATGCTTTAATTCCGGGATATGAGATATAGTATTTTTTTAAATAATAGTAATAGTAATTTTTAAAACTACATAAAAAGGTTTTTAATAGACCATTTAGATTAAAAGAATGTATTACTAACCAAAAAGTTACATTTAGTAGTTATAATATAGATATGAATAAATGTATAACACCAACATTACTGTAGATATAAATGTATTATACAACGACATGCATATCAGGAACCTCAATGGTCCCGCAGTAACTTTTAATGTTGGTTTGAGTTAAAAAAAAATAATAACATCACCTAAACACATTTTTTATAGATTTTGGGGGGTTTTAGAGGGTAAGTAATCCCATTTTTAACAGTTACCCGTCATTTTACATCTCACTTTTAAAGGTCTTAATACAACAATAAAAATGTATATTAGCTATCTACTAAGTGGATTCCATCTAACAGAGAATCCAAGTGGATTTAGACTTTTACATTTATTCAAACTGTTCTCATTTGAATAGTGTAATAAGAAGTTATTTCGCTATTGTGTGAATTTTTATCATCGAGCCCATCAGTGTGAGTTATTTTTCAAATGATCATTCAATACAAAATTTTATTATTGCCAATGGCGCCATGTAGCGGGTTACAACGGTTATCGCAAGAATAACCAGATCAAGCCAACGCCGAGCGTGGCTGCTGCTTGGATGGGTGACCGCTGAGCGATCCTGTCCTTGCAAGCAACCCGCCTGCCTAGTTGGTGGTGGTTCGGACGTTTACCTTTAAGAAGCCGTTGGGCCCCAGGTTGTGTTAGAGTGAGCTTTTAGTCCTAAACTTTCGCCTGGTAAGTTAAGACATCTTTACTTTACTTTGCGCTTTTAGAACGTGTTCTTCTTCTCCCCCCCCCCCCTTTTATTTCGGAGGAGAGAGGATTTATATTTGAATGCACCTCTAATGGTACATTTTGTCTCTGACGAAACCATGCAATGAATTCGTTTAGAGCTTCTTCGTCGCCGTTTTTTTTGTATCTCCTCAGACGCTAAACTTAAGTGGAAGGTGAAATGTATTGGAACTCAGTGCTAGATAAGCGGTAATATTTGTATACTTCTTTGATATTTGAAATCCTGAACAAGACATGGGGGAAGTTTTTAATACTCGATATACTTAATTAATGCTCTAACAAGTATATAAAACAAAATTCATAATTATGACTTAATTAAAATAATTAAAAAACTGCGCAAAGGTTTAACAATACCCAATTAATACAATTATATTCAGTTGAACTAAAGTAGTATGTTTTAAAATAGACAAAAAACCACACATACTATGTTATATATTATACAAAAATACTTATGTTTAATATATGTATTTAGTTTTTAATGTTTGTTGTTCCATTCAAATAAAATATCAATACAATAAATCTTATCTCAATCAGAGATATACCAAAAAACAGTATTTTATGAATCGATTATTTTCTTATTATTGCTTACTTCTATGACCTACCGTTTACGTTTTATGGTCGAAAAATAAATGAAAATTAATTTACATCATTGCAAATAAATATATAACTTCTAATCAGTACTAGTCCTGTTCCATAATAATGTCAACACTGACAAACATAGATTGGCGATAAGGACCAATCGTTTTTAGATAAGATTTGTTAAGTACTTCCTTTGCTGATAAAAGTAACATTTGTTTAGTAATTGGTAGCGATGCATACTGTATGAATAGTATCTTGTAGTTTAATTTCAAACATAGAATGAGTTGACTAGGAACCATGACAATATCGGGAAAATAAGTTATGAAATATCTTGTTTACGCTGCTAAATACGGTTGATTACATACTATATACTGATGGCGAGAGAAAAGAAGAGACCTGGCCCGTGCCGGCGCACAGCTGTGTACTAGTGTGTTGCCGCGCGGTAATTTCAGGCGCTTCGCCCCACAGCCAACCCTGCGAATTGTTTATCATGGCAATGAAACAGTGAAACAATAATGGAATTACGAAACAAGGCGCGGCCAACATACTAGTAGTAGCGCCTGCAAATTTCAGATAGGCCAGAATCCAGGTCTCTTCTTTTCTCTCGCGATCAGTAGATTGTGCTTATTTAATACAATCATCGGAATAAACTACTTTTGCGTTGTTAGAACTGTCAATGATTTGGCGATACAATTTTGCAGGTGTTTAGTAGCATGTCTGTGTTGAACGTGTAGACAAAAACGTGATGATGAACTACACTACCATACTAATAAAATATAGTGGCCAAGACATACACACAATTTGTACTACTGTGTGAAATAAATCAATTAAGCACATTGCAATTACACTTTTTTCAATTTTATTTCCTATAAATCTTGAAAATAACCACGATATACTTAAGTCTTTAGTTCGGCCTTCCAGCTTCATCGAACTATTACAAATAAAAATATGTGACGGCCCATTAAGAAAGCCCCTGACCATTTGACACTGTGAGGTCAATATTATTATTGACCAGTGAAGTACTACAGTATTTATATTGTAGTATTACCCAACCAACGATTCTTCATTGTTCCTAACAGTAAAATGTAAATGTACTATTACTTACAAAAAATATCTACCGTCACCTAAGTTTATTAAAAGGAAATAAGGAACAGTGATTATTATATATTTATTTAGTAAGATATAAGTCCAAGTAATAGTTGCTCGGAATATTCTAAGTTGATCTCAACTGAGTTGTTAAGCGGAAGTAGCCCGATACCCGTGGCAGCTTTAGCTGCAGCTGGCTGAGGAATTTGCTGATTCTGCTGACTCCCAGCCTGTGTCTGGCCAAGTTGTGTCGTTTCTAGACTCTGTTACGCCCAAGTAAATCGTTTGGGAGCAGCACCGTACGGAGTCTAGTCCGCCATTTTAACAAAAATTTGTAGCGAAAAAGTACGTGCGTGGGGTGAGTTGATCGCCGGTACTCGCACGTAACGCGTCCGCTCCGTGTTTTGCCCTTCCCTCTAAAATCTTAAATTTGTAACCTACTGTTTCGCTGATGAGTGATTAATATATTTTAAAAATTACAGTTTAGGGAATGTGAATAGTATTGTAATAATTATTAATGTGAAAGGTTAAATTAAAAATCAGATTTTTTGCGGCCAAACAGTATTTCTGATTATCTAATTCCCAAGTCCCGTCTCGTCCGTTACAAGTGGTGTCAGGTGTGGGTGTGCGGTTCAAAAGTCCGTGATTAAATTGTTTTCCAACGTTATTCTGTCTGCGAGTCCTACGGAGCTGAGGAACCCTGTGGAGATGGGAACTGCGGATCATCAGCGGATTCCCCATAGTAAGTAAAAAATAATCTAATTACGCTTAACCTAAGCTTAAGCAATAATAATCAGCTAGCAGATTTAATTAATAGTTTCTTCTATTTACCAAAATTTATTTTGTATATTTTTTAGAGGAAGGGCACAGATATTAATCAATTAGTTGAAATTTGAAAGATAATCTGGTAATATATTATCAATTTAAATTAAAGCATATTTCGGGAAGACGTATTTTAAATTTAATAGTGATGCATTGATCTAGGCATCAGTTCCAGACTATCATAAAGGCAGTGAAGCCTAACAGTCCACTGTTATACTGCTCACTTATTCTTATGTTAACAGTATTCTAATTATTACTTAACCTGTTTAACATACAATAGAAGCTTTTAAACTAACCTAGTATAAATTAGTTATAGAAACTAATATTAAGAATAAACCATACCTAGTGTGTTTAAAGTGCGTTGGAAGCCGTCTGGGCGTCATTGAAAATGGCTGCTGAATAATTTAATTATAATTGGGACTTGATTGAATTTAAATTGTCAAAATTTTAAAAATAAATAGAAATAAATAATAACTTGAGACATCGACTCTGGAAAAATATAGAGTCGCATTGTGGCTAATTTTTCCATGTCAGGTCAAAAGACGCCAGCGCATTTGACATACTATAAAAATTAACTAATTATTGATTATTTATTATTATTATTGATTGATAGTATGAACTTACAACATAAGTAGTATGAATCAAAGCAAAATTAGAATTGAACGGTTTAACCCGATTCAATAAGTGATAACTAGCTATTCTATGATAATTTCGGGATTTAATTCGATTATTTTGAGCTAAGGACTTAGTCGAAATTTTTGGACTTTAACTGATTACGGTAGGGTGCCTATGGGCGGTGTGATGAGGAATAGCTTAGTGGACTAATTCAATATTAAAAACTTGTTATTGACTAAAAAGGTTTATTTCATAAATCAGGAACACTAAATTTATCCGACTTTTAAATTAAAAATATTAAACGCTACGTGGACATAGGCGTATAACTGTGATGATTAGTTAGACATTTGAAGAGATATTGCGTGAGGGTATGATTTTAATGACGAGTAATTAAAAAAAAAAATTAATTGATTAATTGAAAACGTGACAATTTTTTAAAATTATTTGAAGAGTTCTGAGTTATGTGTATGGAATTTTCATTTCCCCTTTGGTATTTAGGTATTGGGCATACACTATGAACGCGTATCTCTTGAAAAAGGAAGAGAATCAATATGAATTGAAAATCCGAGGACAGCCTACTTCCGGTACGGCTGAGGATTTAAGAAAACGGCCTGACGAAAGTGTGTTAAGGCAGGTACGCTATTGATCAGGCTGTCTTAGCTTTACCTTAAATGTAGATGAGGAACTGGAGGCCTGTGAAGATAAATATATAAGTCATTTGGCTGCCTTTACCCCGCGAATGAATATGAGAGGGGACTATACAGACACTGAAGGTCAGCGTCTTCAAGCCAAGCGATGTGGCATAAATCTATTTAAGGGCGGCGACGTTATACCAATAGGCGCATTGGGTGACAAAAGTATCGCAAAACGTCATGAGGTGTTTAATGGATAAGACCAAAGAACTGGTGTGACGCGGTCCGAAGCCAAGGAAAGGAGCGCGGCAAACGCCGACGCGAAGCTGAAAATTCAACCAGCCGAGCAGACCCCGCGGCCCAAAAATGCGGATGTGCACTCGCCTCAGAGGCAACAAGCCACATCACTGTCGGGTTGCACTTGCTCGACAAATAGATTCAACCATCGCGATCACACCGCAACAAAAATTTTTAAACTTAACGTCATCCGCACATAGTAGAGGAGTGCCTGTGTATAAATGGGGCTTACAATTTGACGGCCAATCACAGAGCGTAGGGGCGTTTTCTGCAGAGAGAAGAAGAACTGCGCAGAGCTCGAGGGGGTCACCACAACCGAACACTGTTTGAATTCGGCAGTGGATTTGTTCACGGGAACCTTGCCCCTAACGTGGGTATCGATCCACGATAGGGCCGTCTCACAAGAACACCTTGGGAACAGCTGTGGTAGGGATATGGGAACTGGTCTTTCCAACGTGTCCTGACCATGACATATACTACTACAGCAAGAGATATTGCAATCGAGTTCAAGCCGAAACGGAACCATTGACTTATTTATCGCTGCGATGGAATGGGGTTGTACAGTCGCTTGTCAAACACACCGTAGTGGGAAGAAGTAAAGCTTAGGCAAATATTGCATAACTTACATTCCCCAGCTGCAAGACCGGCTTGCTCTTTTTGATGTTACCCTCTCTTGAAACAAAACTGAGAGTGATGGGTAGAAAGGCAAGAAGCGGGGACGCTTGAGGTCCGTCACCACGCGTGCAAGGTAACAATCTAAATCGTGGGTGTACTCGAGCCAGACTTAGCATATTCTCCTCCTCCTCCTCGCGGGCCGACTCGGGGCAATGCCCGTTCCCACGCCTGAACGCAAGGTGTTCCAGGGCAGCCAATACCTCAGATATTACATGTTTTATATTGTCATATGAAGAAGGCCACATCTCTCGAGGACTAGCAGGAATAAAAGAGAGGACCCGCTCTAGTACGAATAACGTGCTGGCGTTGCAACAAGGCAAGGCCACATACAGAAAGATTGTAGAGTTCGACTAGACTCTAAAACAGACCTCATGTTCGGGGGAAACGGGAGCGGGGTAAGTGGATCCACCGTGACACGAAGTCCCCGGAATTAAAGGAAGCTGTTTCGCAGCTACCTACTAAGGTGAACCTAAATATGTGTATACGACTCGTAAAGAACTGCACTACTGAGAAGCAGGTCAGGACCGTCCCCGAGATTCGAGATGTGGTAGATGAACTTGTAGCCATCGGGTTAAGATAGAAGATGCAGAGGGAAAGGTCCTAATATGACCACTGGAGCGCAGGTTTCCCTCGTAAAAAGAGGAGCCTCATCCGCTGAGCTCACCAAACCAGACGTAATTTTGAAAGGTATTTTCTGGTAGGAACATTGAAAACTTAACGGGCGACAAGAGTTGACTTTAAAAATGAAACCGGGCGTTGAAAGTGGTACGGGAAATTTTGTGGTTGGGAACCTCCCTAAGGGGATACCTACTAGCCGTACTTGGTTGCCGATATTTTGGAGCAAAGGAAACGGAGAAAATAAATGTTGAACATGGTCCTACTTCGGTTGTATGGTGGAGACATTTGGTTAAATCGGATAAAGAAAGGGGGAGAGGCCGTGCCGGGATCCTAACCGTCCCTCAGCTAGCTGTGCACCTCCAAACAACAGCAAACGTTATATTATGTGTACTGCTGTAGCGATGTGAAAATTCCGCCCCGGTGTGAAGAAAGATTATCCAAGTGAAGACTAACCGATGTGCCACCGGTTCCGACCGACTTAAGAAGGAAAGGACCGTTGTGATTGAAACCCCTGACTTTATCATGCACGGTGTTTATCTTGCTCGAAACCCTGACAAAAACGGTAAAAGGAAAACCGCTGTTGGGTCAAAGGACCGTAAACGCAAGTGCTGAGGAGTTAACTCTAACCCAAGAACTTGAAGTTAGGAACGCTCGACAGAGATTTCAACCCAGTGGAGGGAGGAAATCCTTTGCGACAAAAACTACTAGTTTTAGCAGACAGTCATGGGTCGTGGGACTCCAGGGAAATACTATCCCCGTAAAGACTACCTAGAAAATTTTGATGAATGTAGAAGTCTTTTTCATGCCCAATGGAAAACTTAAAAACAAGTAACCTCGAAATTTGGTAGTACTATTGATACATTGACCGAGAACGACACGGTGATCTTGATAGGGGGAACAAAACGATGTTGACAAGTGTGCGCCCTTAACCCGTGTTAACCCTGAAAAACAAGCATTTGAAAATTTTTCCGGTGAAGTGGAAAAGCGAGAGTAACTGCCTGTCGATATTTGACCGCTATGATCAAGACCTCAAATCCGAACTTGGAGATTGCCAACGGAATTCTTAAAATCCATCATTCAAAATTTAAGCTAAAAATAGAGATAAAATTCAACAGGGTTAGGATTGAGATATCTTTCCTAGACCTCAAAGGAAAATTGAGCCATAACATGTACACAAAGCACGGGTTGCATCCTGAACCAACAGGGTAAAGTGGGAAATAATTTGGCCACTGTTGTGCGCGACATAGCACTTCATAGCTACAAAAGGCCACAGGCAGGTAGTAGGCATGGCATGGTGAGTCGTTTCTGACGAGTCCGACTTAGAGGCGTGCTTGGACGAGAAGCTTAGGCATCTGCCAAGTCACGAGCGAGACTCCCTTGTGAAGTCACTCTCATGGGATTCAAAAATGGTTCTTGCTCACAGTGAAGACCAACCTCTCTGGGGTGTACTTCGGCAGTGACACATGTCATACGAACCGGGAATGCAGCCCCCTTATTTACAAAAAAAGCGTATCGCGAACCAAACCATCAGAAGGCCACACTTGACGAATTAGTTAAAAGATCAACTAAACAAAGGTAATCATTGTTCCTAGTCAGAGCGAGTGGGCATCGCCTGTATTACTTGTGCCTAAGAAAAATCTCCCGACGGTACCCCTAAATTAAGGTTTTTGTGTCGACTACAGAGACATAATGCGGTGACCACCCCTGACGTGGTACCCCCTCCCGAACATCACAGAAACACTTGACTCACCTTGGCGGGTGCCAGATGTTCACGACGTTAGATCTCCGGTCCAGGTATCACCAGATTCGAGTTGACGAAGAATAGCCGACCAAAAACAGCATTCAATGTCCCCGTCGGACATTTATGAGTATCAGCAGCGTATGCCATTTGGACTAAACACGGCTCCGGCCACTTTCCAAAGACTAATGGACTCAGTGTTTAATGGGCTTGAAAGGTGAGAAATGCCTTGTCTACTTGGATGACTATAATTTGTTGTTTTCCAGGGACTTGCCTTCATCACACCTGGAAGCCCTTCGTGAAGTGCTATCGAAATTACAAAATGTGAACCTGACAGTAGCAACTTAGTTAAATGTAATTTTGTGGTCAACTGAAGTCAGCTATCTTGGTCATGTAATCACTAAGAAAGAGGTGTTGAAACCAGATTCCTTGGAAAGGTATCGGAGGTGTAAGGACTTCCCTGTGCCACCACTACGGTGAAGTGACGTGCGCTCTTTCCTAGTTTTGTTTGGCTGGCTATTATCGCGATCGGCGTTTCATTGACGGTTTTGCCACACCATTTGTGGACGTCCACTATTCGAGTTTGACCAAACAGGATAGCGAATTTGTGTGGACACCAGAAATGTCAGGAGGCTTTTGATCTCTTATAAAGGAAGACAAAACTAATATCTGCCCCTGTGTTGAATATAAGACCCTGACTTTATACCAAGCAAAGACCAAGCCGTTCATATTAGCGACAGACGGCGAGTACTGGTTTGCCTTAGGAGCATGTCCCCCTCTCACAGGAGATAGATGGGAGCCGGGAACACACCTTCCGTAGCGTACTGTTCTAAGATTCTTAGAAACATTATTCCCCAGCCGAGAAGAACAACTTACTCGGAACAAAAACATTAAACCGAAGGCGCGAATTACTTAGAGTGCTAGTCTAGTGGAGTACCCAAAATATTTCAGTGATGCTACTTGTTGGTGGGAACTTGTGGGGGGGGTGGGTTGGGGGTTGGGTGGTGGCTTTGGTGTTGGGTCGCCTTTATTTCAAGAGTAATTACACATTCACTAATCACAATCACTACCCACCGATCTCACTCCGCTCTAAAAGTGGATGAATGTCGCTGGAAAAGGAACCACCCTACCCAATGCAGTAGGCTGATGTGAGATGGCCGCTTGCGTTTGCGACTAGCTTAGTTTTGATTTCACGGTAAAAAGACCATAAAGAAGAGGCTAGCCGGCCGGAAAAAAAACACACTAATAACGCGGATGGGCTAAGTCGGCGCAGTGCGAGCGGTTTAAACAGGAAGTGCAGTACTCCCTGTCGTTGAACCGCACCCTTGAGTTAATTAGAACACCCGTCAACCCTGCGAAGATCCCGTAGGTTCGGTTCTGAGATCAACAAGAAAGAATAAGGCCACGAAAACTTTTCCCGGATGAGCCCCGGAGAAGGTTCCTGTACCGATTGAGAAAGCTCGTGCCTCGGGTGAAAAAAGAAAAATTGTGTAGTACCAAACTCATATCCATTAGTGAGTTCCAGGAGATAATTATGGGATCAATCACATATTTGCCCGGCCACACACGAATGAGGAAGGGGAGCTGGACCAACGCCCCGGCAGGGCACTACAGGGTTTGCAAAAACAACGACTGAGGAGATACCTGACCGTGGGTTGGTGTGGTGAAACAATAAGTTCTGGTGGAGAGGTAATGGAAAGAGACGTTATGAATTACGTCAGGACATGTCGTAGCTGTAACCAACGAACGAATTACGGAGTAAAGCGAAAGCGCCCCTGGGTGACGTCTTCAACGAACCCCATGAGCCCTTCGAAGTGATAGCGGCAGATAAAGTTGGTCCTCTGCCCCATTAGCGAATCCCGCAACGTTTATATTCTCATTGTTTATGGATCACATTCTCCAGATAACTGTGAGTTTTGTTCCACTGCCAGATCAGACCACCGAAAGTGTTGCTCGAGCACTAGTGCAGAGGGTGATAACCAATTTGGCGTGCCAAAAGGCTTAGTTACCGATCAAGGAGCTAACTTTACATCCGGCTTACTTAAAGACTTATGCAAATTTCTGCACGTTCGAAAAATCCAAACTACTACTGGTTTCATCCTCAGAGTAATGGCAGACTGGGAGCGTGTCCATTCCACTGTGATGAGAAGTTGACTCATTTTGGTTAACCTGAACCAGACCAATTGGGATGAATACTTGCCTATATGTCACCATGGCCTATAACTCAACCTCCCAATCTCATGAGAGTACTGGGTATTTCTCCGTAAGAGTTAATCTTTGGTCGGAAAATGGAGGTTCCCTACGGAAGCGGATCTGAAGATTACGGATGAGACAGAAATATACAATCATAAATCGAAGCCCTCCGGGAGAAAACTACAGGAAGCTTACAAGGAAAGCTGCAGTGTCATTTAAAGCCAGAGCCCGAGGCCGTAATAATGAAAGTCAGTATACATAAGAAAGCTAAATCAAAATAACGAAATTCCGTGAAAGGTTCAGTTTGTATTATTGCATGTACCCAGTATAGGACCGTCATCGTGTAAAGAAATTATCAAAACTATGGAAAGAACCATATCCCATAGTTAGAGTGGTATCACCTCTAAATGTTGTTACTTGTTCTTTCTTCGAATACGAAAGCGAGAGGTCGTTCGTGCACTGTGAAGCCGTATCAAAAACCACTTTTTATAAGAGGAACGTACCGCGTTCTTCTCGAAAACGAAAAACCGCGCAGAAAGAAAAGCAAAACGAGAAAATTGAGTTCCAGTGATTGAAGAGGTAGATGATAGTGGTCTGCAGAACTTAAAACGGAGATGTAAAGGGGTGACGATGAAGACCCAAGGCCCCCAGGTAGCAGTAAGCCGGGCCTGGCAAGAAAGTATCGGACGGGCCGCGGGCCCCAAAAAAGAACGGAGTAAGGAAGAAACACCCCCCTGTAGAGCGATATGTGGGGTGGGAGACTTTGGTTTTAGAGCTTTGTGAAGAGCTTTGGAATAGATTGGGGAGTAGTGTTGCTCTCTTTGCTTGGCTTTCGCTACAAACATAGCCTGGAAAAGGTGGATATCGAATTTGATCCCGTGTCACTGAGAATCATAGATGTTCTGATGTTCTGGTTGTAGGGGCCTTTAAGGGCGATTTTGATGATCCTGGAAGGTGTCCTCCCTCTTGCTTCCCACCAGGGTGTCATATTCGAGAAAGAAGGGGGAGGAAGGAGAGACGTTTTATTAAACTTACAGACAGCTACTGGACTGTGGAGCCTTTTTGTGCTCCAGTACAAAACCTGACAACAGGAGTGGAAGAGGAAAACAGAAATCCTTCGTAGAGTATAATCTTTGGTAAAAGGTAAGAGGTCAGGATATGATGAAGTTTTGTTTTTTTTTCCAAAATCTTCTCTCTTCGACAACAACTTTCTTCTCGGCAAACAACAGCTTACATAACCATAGTGCATGACCTTGAAACCAGTTTCAGATAACGAATATTATGGACTACAAAAGATGGTGACCGACTACGTTTGGCAAAACGAGTGACTTGGTCACTCTGCTGCCGCCGTACCCAAAAGAAATCGCGGTCTGTTTGATGCCGGTGGTGTCCAAATTCTTGTTTGGAAACTGTAATCGATAGCCGATTGTGGAAGTTATGAATAATAAGATAGATGAGGTCCAATATAAGGAAATGACGAAATGTATCACGACAACGGACAGATCAATTAACTGTCTTAGATAACATGCACTCAGAAATTTTAAACCATTCGAGGGTAATAAATAAAATGATTTACATCTTGAAAGCGTATCACCAAGTGAATGCATGACAACATGGCTCAAAACTCCAGAACAGAATCCGTTTTTTCCTCAAGTTTGTTTTAATACTCTTTTCCAAAACTTACAAATTAAGTTGTTGCCTTGTCAGAAATTAAAGATGCCATTAACCTTGCTGTACAAAAATGAATCAACTTTCACCAAGCTTGTAAGAGGACTTGGCTGCAAATAGGATGACTAGCAACCTATTACCCCCTCATCAGTTCCTAGAGGTCCTGAATCTGAAAAACAGGTTATACCACCACCTGCAAAATTATTCTTAGACGTTAAGTTAGAAAAACCTCCATAGCTTCTATAAAATTTGCAATAATCAAAATCGTATGCTACGGAAACACAGCTTAGAGTACTCCATTAAGCTCCCATTGAAAAATGATAACCAAGTGTATGAAGTTTTCAATGTAATAACTTATCCTGTTTTTGACACCTTCTCTGAAAAGATGGGTGAAGTTGGGAAGTAGACGACCAAAATTAATAGTTTAGCCAAGGTCAGACCAAACCTATACCGTTTTATTCATCTGAACCATTACCGAAGTGAGTGTAGTTTTCGGCCCTTTAACAGTGTGTCCACTCTGTTCGGAAGTATTATTTAATGTACAACCAACGACCAAATTGGTCCAATTTTGAACTTTTGCTGAAAGAGAAAATTACGTTGTGCACTAGAAAGTTGATATCCGGGCCTGAAATCGCCCAGTCCTAATTAGAACTCCAACCCGATGGATCTATACTACCTCGGGTGAAGTCCAAAGTAGTATTGAATTGCTTTAGACGGGATGCTGGGGTCTAAACGTTAGTACAACCATTCCTGAAAGGGGTGGGTGAAATTCCGAATCGGGATCGATGTGACCATGATTGCAGACGGGTACAGGATGCCTGCCCGATTCTTCGGCAGGCTCCTGGCACTCGAGCGATTTTGGAAAGATAACTATTTTCCTGAAGGTAGATGGGATATATAGTAAAGAATGAAACCGAACTGTTTGAATCAGGACGTGAATGATACTTTGAAGGTCCTCCAAGCCTTGGATGAGACCAATTTGGCACTCTAAGCGTAAAGGAGTATTCTTTAGAGAGTACTTTCCAGCACCTCAGAGTCAATCGTTTTAAAGCATTCGTCATATTTAAGCAGGTCATATTGAGTGGATCTAACGATTACTGTGTTTATTAATTGTTGTTTTTATCTGTTTGAGATATCGAGTACGAGTCGCCAATCTGCTCCGTTGCCAGCCTGAGAGGTAGCCGACGGCACCCCGAAGCTACCCGGACCGATGCAGAACTCAGAGACCTTGGGAAGTCGATTGTCGCCACCAGATGAGCAGACCGTTAGAGAGAGTAACCAAGCCAGAAACGAGAGTGCGTGCCAGGAGGATCTGGTATTATCGCATAAACCCGAAATCCAAGCTTGGTGTGTACTAGCCGTTACGTATGTGTCAGACGTATGAGGATCCTACGAACGGTAAGTGAATTCTAATATTGTGTTGAGCTCAACCTGAATGGAGAACTTTCCGACAGTGTTTCGAAATTGATGTGTCTCCGTGTGAACTTACAAAGGGGTCGACCCCATGGTGCACTTATCATAGGCCTTGAACAGGACAAAATCGAATTTTTCTAATATTGGGACCATTTACATGGGTTTAGTTAGTAAGTAACAAGGATTTTGCCATGTTTCGTCATAGTATAGAATTTGTAATACATTGTAAAATTTAAACGTTGTATTATTAATGTGTAACGAGTAGTCGTAGGGTTTCGGTTGGAGGCTGGTAAGGGAGAATTTTTTCCATAAATTAATATTATGATCAATATCCAATGAGTGATATCATGGTGTCCACAGAAAGGTAAAGCCGGCACCCGGCACCACCCTTCCCCTTATACTACCAATTTCCCATCGCGATTCTCCCAATACTGGACTGGTGTGTATTGCCTAAAGAAAATTAAATAAATTATTAAATTAATTAAATACATGATGAGCACAAACAGCGAATTTAAGGACTGATGGTAAAATTGCCTTTGCTGTGGGATCTCCCTGGGCCCCCATCAGCATAGGACTAACTGCCTGTACCGTTTGCACAGCCCAACCAAAATGTTACGCCAAGCACTTTTAAATATTAATTTAAAATTAGCTCACGAATAGTTACTCAAACTCCCAATAGTATATAGATGATTGTTTAAGGAAAATTATAAGTTGTAATTTCGGTGAATGTTTTTGCTGTTCAAGTGTAGCTATAAGAGTACTTGATGTTGTATAATGTGTTGTTATGGTTTTAAAACATATGCAGTGCCTCTTAAAATTTAGTCTATGCCATAACATTGTTAGATTAAAGAAAATATCAATGGCGTAACAATTTTTTATTATTTTGGCCACTTAACTAGGTGTTATGTGCAATGCCAACGACTTAAAGGTATAATGGTTTTAAGCGACTTAAAGGTTCTGTCTGTTATAAGGGTTTTAGGTTGCCTCGTTTTGGCTATTAATGGCAGAGGTGTATATGTCAAATTTTGTATATTGGTATTTTTTAAACTTTAAATGTATTCTCGATTTTAGTAGTAAGAACCGTTGTGACTGTTAACAACTGTTTTCAATTTTCAAAGGGAGTGACTGACCTACGGCGGCGGGACCGATGTGAAAAAGCCCATGCGGCTTCACCTATCACTTGGCCAAGTAGCGGCTAAAATATTCCTAATCGAACACACTGTAAATACCCTTTTTTTGTAATAATTGGGACCTTAAACAATCCCACTCGTGGTCGGGAAAAAAAAAAGAAAGAAAAAAAAGGGGTACGGAAACTAAAATTAAACAATCCTCCTTCCTCTCTCTCCTCCTTCTCCCATCTTTCCATAATCCCGCAAATAGTTGTTGTTGTCACTAAGTGGGTTGTTGTTTTAAAAACAGTGTTATGGTTTGCCTAGTCGTTTAGAGTTGTCTTTTCTTGTTGTGAGCGTTTATTAATTATTAGATGTCACTATTCAACAAACCATTGTGTACTTTAATTATTGTATGTTTAAAATTTTATTATCGTTTTCTTGAAACCTGCTCAAATTTTGTTATTAGGCTGAGTATGTTAGTCAACCTTGAAATTTTGAAGTTTATTTTTGAATTAAATGAAGCTTTTGTTTTATTGACTTTTCTGTATGAATGGGAGAGGCACACCCGTAGCGAACGTAAATGTTTGCAAGTTTCCATCGATTTTTAGCAAGTATATGTTATGTACAAATTTAACTTCGAAAGAGAAGTCCCAGATAAGGACATCCAACATTTTTTTTTCTTTTTTTCTATTTCAATATCCTATAATTACCCAGTTGAGATTAGCTGAAAACAAATTACCTGAAATCAATTAAATAAAAAAAAAAAAACACAAAAAAACAAGGGACACCTGTAGAACACTCGGATCTTACCGTTTTATGTTTTACCTCCATGCAGAGGACAGCATGGGTCTAAGGGTTGCAGAGGGTGTGGTGACGGGCCCATTAAGAAAGCCCCCTGAACCATTTGACAACTGAAGGCACTGATGAGGTCCAATATTATTACTTGACCAAGAAGTTTACAGATACCAGTATTTATATTGTCAGTTATTAAACCGAACAACCGATTCTTCAATTGTTCCTAACAGGTAAAAATGTAAGTTCACTATTACTTACAAACAAATATCTACCGTCAACACTTAAGTTTAATAAAAGAAATTAATGGAACATGTGATTATTATATATTTATTTAGTAAAGATATAAGTCCAAGTAAAAGTATGCTAGCTCGGAATATTCTAGTTGATCTCAACTGAGTTTGTTAAGCTGGAAAGTAGCCCGATACCCGTGGCAAGCTTTAGCTGCAGCTGGCTGAGGAATTTGCTTGATTCTGCGTGACTCCAGCCTGTTGTCTGGCCAAGTTGTGTCGTTTTCTAGACTCTGTTACGTCCCAGTAAATCGTTTTGTGGGAGCAAGCAAACGTACGGAGTCATAGTTCCGGTCCATTTTAAAACAAAAAATTTGTGTAGCGAAAAAGTGTACGTGCGGTGGGGTGAGTTTGATCGCCGGTACTCGCCACGTAAACGCGATCGCTCCGGTGTTTTGTCCCTTCCCTCTAAAATCATAAATTTGTAACCGACTGTTTCGCAGATGAGTGATTAATATAATTTTAAATATTACAGTTTAGGGAGAATGTGAAGTAGTAATATTAATAATTATTAATGTTTAAGAGGAAAGGTTAAATTAAAAATCAGATTTTTATTTGGCGGCCAAACATTATTCTAATTATCTAATTTCCCCCAGCAAGTCCCTTCTCGGTCCGTTACAAATATACCACTTTAGTTTATCAATATTATGAAACAAATCCACATTGTTCATGTTTTTATATATCAGCGGGGCCAGGGGGCGTTTCCACAGAGGAACAACTATCATAACACCAGGGATTCCTTGAAGGTATCAAAGTCACTGTTTTTGAAGGCGCAAAACAATGTTGTTTTATTCTTTCTCTGCCATGGTTTGCGGACGATGTTGTTTTCTACTAATAAAGTTCTTTAGATTTTTCCTTAAATAAGAATTAAAGATGATTTTTAATAGATTACCTTTTGTTTAGTTAATTTTATTTGTAAAAGTTAATCTTTAAATTTTTTTAAACTGATAACAAACTATAAGCTTTACATTCAAAATTGACCAACCGTGGTGGGGTCTTTCGCGTAAATTAAAGTGTCATCAGCCGTATGAATATTAACGACTTCTAAGTTCAAACGAATAAAAATGAATTACGGACTGTTCCCATCGAGTCGTAACATATAAACGGACGCAGACGTTGACTGGAGTTGGGTGGGGAGACCCATAAACAGAAGTGCGGGAGTTATTTCTGTCCCAGATCTCAACGTAGTTGTTTTGTTAGATGTTTTTGTCACCATGCATTAAAACGTAAAAACATGGCCTACGCTGCCTCTCGGACCAGTTGACGTCATGGCTCATCAGTTTTTCATTACGCGTTAAAAAAGACATGAAGTTGACGCTTGGCAATGCGTTAAACTTACAATTTTCCGTTATGTAAACTCAGACAACAACTGTATTTTCCCTGTGTGTAATATAAATCATTGCTAGAGCAAACGATCTGAAGGATTAAAAGTTTCACATGGTACAGACAATTAAAACCAAGTAAGTAACACTGAAGTATAAATTGTTTGGATGCGGTCAACAGGTAATTGCGCTGACTTGCCCTACGGTTCCCCAACTTGGTTTTGGTACCTTCTCGTTTGGGAATCGTCGTCTGTGAAATGAAAAATGAATATGGAAAAATGTCATTATAGAACACACAGAGAAACATATTCAATTGGCAGAGGTTAGGACCATATAAATCCACTCCTAAACACCTAACCGCACATTTAATAAACTATACTATTAGTATAAAACAATAGCCACAAGTATATTCTACATAACTTGGTTTTACTTTACAAACATTTTATAATCTAATATTTATATAGAAGGTAATAAAAAGAAAAGAAGGAGTTCTTCATGAAACTAAAAAGTAAATAAATAAAATGAGCGAAATACAAGGAAAATAACAGGGACATTCAGTCCCCAATCACACATATTCATAACAAAGCCCATCGTCCCATACCCCAGTGTCACGATATCGTCAACCCGACATAGGCCCGAAAACAGATGGGTCCTATGAAGCACCCCCCCGAAACCGCTCCCGACTCTACGGAATACCTCTGATATGATCCGGGAGAGATTATTACATAGTTCGACAAGTAGAGACTGTGAACGATTTACTGTGATAGATGAAGAATCTATGAATATGGAAGTAGACAACATAGTGAGGCTCCACGTAATTGTCTTATTGTTTCAGAAATAAAAGAAAAGCGATCAGAAAAATAAGAAGAGGGAATAAATAGTTATAAGTACAAAAATAGAATTATAAATGCTAAGGAATGTGGAAAAACTGACGGAGTGGTTAGATTCAATTTTAGCTGTAATTATAACGCTTATGTTTAGGTGTGTAATACTGATTGGATAGAAGAGATGTTATCATGTGTCAAAATGCGTTCTAAGGAAGAAAGATTAAAATACGAACAAAATTAACTTTGATCAACGTTACTGATATCAGCCTCAACCGATCCATGGCGTTTCTATAACTACGCTGTAGTTAATTGAAATGTTAACAAATCAGGGTCTTCACTAGCTATTACATTAAAAATTCAAGGGTTATTAGGTAGCAAATTGCCTGAAAAGACTATGAATACCCAGCAAATACCCTGCCAACAAGTCTCAGTAACCATATCGCCCCAACATAAGATTTGTTGTAATAGTCAGGTCCAATTTTTTTTGACCTTGTGTAACTGTATTGTAAGGGGATGGGCCGGTACAATACGACATGTATGAGAAGTTTGTTCAGAGTCGATTTACTGCTCAACAAGTCTGGAAGTTTTCCAATGAGAATAGTTTGAGTCTTCATTTCGTTAAGAGGGTCACGTGAAAACACATTATATCAGTGAGAATTGGATTTTTTTAACGTCCTAAAGTTTTAATATTTTAGGCGCAAACTCGGTATTAATTGCTTATATTCTATTCCACTCTCCGGAAAGCATAGAATAAGAATGACAAAGTAGGAGAACTAGAAATTTTAAAAATGATCAGCCATACAGACAGAAACTTCTTATTGTAATTCCGAGAGGACAAGCATCAATCATGCTCGAACTATCGAGTTTTGCAGATTTTTACACGCGTTTAAGAGATTTTGGATTGCAATATGCCTTTTTAGTTTAAAATCTCTGATTGAAAACGTCTGCAATCTGGTTTTCAACTGTTGCAATTCCGTTCTCAGGAAGTTCTTATTAGGATTGTATTGATGTTTTGGAGTAACTCATCCTAATATTTTGGATACCTGACCTCATATTGCACCACCTCCACAGCCAATTTTACAAATAATTAAATCAGTGATTCATCAGAACATTCACAGACAATTGCATGAACAAAACCTGTAAAACACTATGGGAGCCAAAACCTTAATAACTGTGTTGTAATCTAAACATTGTTTACATTCGCGACTGGTTATATTCACAAGTTAATCGCGAAGCTGGGGAATTGGGGCAGGAAGATGTGGCAATAGCCATATCATCTAAACATGTTAGATACGTAAATAATTGATATACTGACCACACCATACAGCCATGATGCCTCTATAAAAAGGTAGGCAATGTTATTCCAAAATGTAAATGTTAAAAAAAGAGAATTGTTGTATTTCTAAACGAGACGGGAATGCTTGTTGGTGCCAGATATTTATTATATTACTTATTCAAATTGAGGTAATCGACTACATCCTGAAAAGACACATTTAGAAATCCTTTCCCTCCCCATGAGGGAATATTTCTTGGAACATTAGTTCCAAGCACAAAAAGATTTCTGAGCAGTTTAACATATAATCAAAATACGCATACAACCATTTTCAACGGAAAAGTCGATTTAAAGTTATTTTAAGTTGATAGTTTTGTTATTTCTTTGATAAATTTCCCCCAATTTTAAGATTTTATATCAATTCACTTTAAGTACACCCGACGGAGATCCCATAAGTCATTTACATAGCAGTGCCTTAAGAATAATAAGCCAATCTGCCGACTAGTAACTCACACTTAGTTTGCAAGTCACCCCCACCCTGTTCACCTGGGTGATCATCAGTTTTTAATCGAGGGGTCGTACGTGGCGCGCGCGCGGGGCTGCGGACGGTGGGGGGCGTGTGGCGCGGGATCGCGCGGCGGGGCGCGGGCGCGCGGCGGGGACCGCGCGGGGTTGATCTCATCCCCTCTTTCACATTTTTCAATCTTCAAGGAAGGGGATGAGAAAAATGTCTCAAAGTTTTTCTCATCAAAAAACAGGTGTTTGATTCCCTCTTTTAAGTCCCCTGTCTTTTTAGACTAATTAGAGTATAAATAAGAAATATGGAATAAACTGTTTATTTAATGTTCTCATCCATTCTATTTTAACAAATCACTTGGATCTATTTTAAAATTAATCTCAATTCAAATGAATTACTTAATTTTGTATAAATGTTTATAACTTAGTATATACAATTTAATAATATTCCTATAAAAAAAAAAATGGGTAGTTTTGTTTAAAGAATTAGAATGGTGTAGGAACAATATTATAGACAACTAGAATACCTTCATATGTAAAGCCCCAGTAACTGTCTCTTGCAGAAACATAATACATAAATTATTTTTCATATGCATGAGTTTAACCACTTGTTTGGTAATCGTATTGAAGCCTTAACTATTGTAAGGATGTGTAAGGAAATAATACACCAGTTCGTCTTTTTGTTCAAACAAGCAGACACAATAGCCGTAGATTTTCACGTCCAACTTTTAGTCAACATGTTTGAATTTTTTTCTTGGTAAATTACAAGATATTAAAAAGTTCGGCAATTTCAACCCAATT